>NC_057715.1:121151708-121240510 GCF_004010195.1 Chiloscyllium plagiosum | reverse complement strand
TCACTCCCTCAGCACTGACCCTCCGACAGTGCGTCACTCCATCAGCACTGACCCTCCGACAGTGAATCACACCCTCAGCACTGACCCTCCGACAGTGCCCACTCCCTCAACACTGACCATCTGGCAGTGCATGGATCTCTCAGCACTGACCCTCCGACAGTGCGGCACTCCATCAGCACTGACCCTCCGACAGGGCTTCACTCTCTCAGCACTGACCCTCCGACAGTGTGGCACTCCCTCAGCACTGACCCTCCGACAGTGCCCACTCCCTCAGCACTGACCCTCCGACAGTGCGGCACTCCATCAGCACTGACCCTCCGAAAAGGGCATCACTCTCCCAGCACTGACCCTCCGACAGTGCATCACACCCTCAGCACTGACCCTCCGACAGTGTAGAACTCCCTCTGTTCTGACCCTTCGACAGTGTCGAGCTCCCTCTGCACTGACCCTCTGACAGTGTCGAGCCCCCTCTGCGCTGACTCCCTGACAGTGTAGAACTCCCTCTGCGCTGACCCTCTGACAGTGTAGAACTCATTCTGCGCTGACCCTCTGACAGTGTCGAGTTCCCTCTGCGCTGACCCTCCGACAGTGTAGAACTCCCTCTGCGCTGGCCCTCTGACAGTGTCTAGCTCCCTCTGCGCTGACCCTCTGACAGTGTCGAGTTCCCTCTGCGCTGACCCTCCGACAGTGTAGAACTCCCTCTGCGCTGACCCTCTGACAGTGTCGAACTCCCTCTGCGCTGACCCTCTGACAGTGTCGAACTCCCTCTGCGCTGACCCTCTGACAGTGTCGAGCTCCCTCTGCGCTGACCCTCTGACAGTGTCGAACTCCCTCTGCGCTGACCCTCTGACAGTGTCGAACTCCCTCTGCGCTGACCCTCTGACAGTGTAGAACTCCCTCTGCGCTGACCCTCCGACAGTGTCGAACTCCCTCTGCGCTGACCCTCTGACAGTGTCGAACTCCCTCTGCGCTGACCCTCCGACAGTGTCGAACTCCCTCTGCGCTGACCCTCCGACAGTGTCGAACACCCTCTAGGTTGACCCTCCGACAGTGTCGAACTCCCTCTGCGCTGACCCTCTGACAGTGTCGAACTCCCTCTGCGCTGACCCTCTGACAGTGTCGAACACCCTCTGCGCTGACCCTCTGACAGTGTCGAACTCCCTCTGCGCTGACCCTCTGACAGTGTCGAACTCCCTCTGCACTGGCATTTTGTTCCCAAAGCTCCTCGGACAGCACCTTCCAAACTTAAGACGACTTTGTTCCTGAATGACAGGGGCATCAGATAAATCTGAATGTCAACATCTTCACATTCCCCTCCAAGCCACTCACCATCCTGACTTGGAAATATACCACTATTCCTTCAGTATCACTCGGTCAAAATCTTGGAATAGTTCCCCCTGTTAGGAATTTCATTGTGGGTCTACATACAACACATGGACTGCAGCGATTCAAGAAGGCAATTTGCCCCCACCTTCTCGGGGCAAGCAGGGTCGGGCAATAAATACTGGGTCCAGCCAGTGACACCTATGACCCATGAGACAGGGACAGTATCTCACATGTTATAGGTTATTTTAAAGAACAGTTTGTGTCCTGAATAAATAATAATTACTTGACATTATTAACTGTTCGTGTTAAACATTATCCTGTGTATATTTGCACACGCCAAAATGTGGCCATTGGAAACATTGATACAGGGTGCAGCTCCTCATCTGTTAATCTCACCTGCAGGTTAACGCAGCCCTAAACTGAAAGCTTGGTGTAAACACTGTACAAGGTTCTCCACCAAAGCACTAATTATTTTATTTTGTTTCCAAATGCTTTGTTACATTGTTCTTTTCCTCTATCATTATTCACTCCTGGGTTGTTCTGGTCAATCCTGATTTATATTCCTGTTGTTTGTCGTGAAGATTGGTGGCTGCTTTCCTCTGGTGCTGACTGTGTTGCCTCCTTCTAAAAGATCATTGACTGTGTCTCTGCTGTTACACAGGGAACGCCAGCAGAGGTTCTGTATAAAGGAACTGTCACCAGCATCAGGGAGGAAGACAATCCCAACAGGGATGAGAGAGCACAGAAGGAAACCTCTTCAAAAGGACATGTCATCTATGAAGGGAAAAGTGGTCATGTGCTCTCATATGATGGTGAGGAGCCTTTATTTGGATTTCAGATTGTCCAGGGAGTGCCACAGAATAGGTTCATCCAAAATCCAGTCGCTTGCCTTATGTTGTCAAAAGTGGATACAGATCATTGCACAATAAATTTTGTTGCAATTGCAAAGAGACAGAGAAGCTTTTAAAGGAAAGGAATTTCTTTCTCACCAATGGAAATAAAACCACTGGACAAGACTTTAATTTTTAAAACATTTAACATAGACATTTACTGTAACAAATAAACTAAAATCAATATCATTTAAACTTTACCTAAACTGTGAAAGATACTGCAAATGAAAAGGAAAATTTCATTTTAAATAATCGCCATAACAAAGGTATGCCGCCCATAGTCCCAAACCCACTCATAATCTGTATAACTAACATAGCATCACCTGTAAAATCAGGCTTTCTGACTTGGTTCCTGCTATGTGGAATCTCTCCCTTACACTCACTGCAGTCCTTGTGTCACACTCATCAGCAGCGATACGCTAGCAGACGTCCCTGGACACAGTCAACACTGTGCATAGATGCATATCTATGAAGCCTCTGTCACTCACTCTCACAGTCATCCTGGTGCACCGGATCCACAGCAAACTCCCTTCACCAAGTCTTGAAACTATCTGGTAGGTTCTGACAAAATGAAGTTAGCAATTTCCAACCTATCCCATTTTTATCTATTGCTCTCTGTCCTTTCAACTTATAGAACCAAAGCATCACCATTGTCTTTACTGTATTCACAAGGCCTGAAGGTCTTATAAGGAAAGGCTGAGGGACTTGGGTCTGTTCTCATTGGAGAGAAGGCGGCTAAGAGGGGATTTAATAGAGATATACAAGATGATCAGAGGATTTGTTCAAGAAGGGGAGTAGGGATAACCCTAGTAACTATAGGCCGGTGAGTCTCACTTCTGTTGTGGGCAAAGTCTTAGAGAGAATTGTAAGGGATAGGATTTATGAACATCTGGATAGGAATAATGTAATCAAGGATAGTCAGCATGGTTTTGTGAAGGGCAGGTCGTGCCTCACAAACCTTATTGAATTCTTTGAGAAGGTGACTAAGGATGTGGACTAGGGTAAAGCGGTAGATGTGGGTATATGGATTTTAGTAAGGTGTTTGATAAGGTTCCCCATGGTAGGCTACTTCAAAAAGTACGGAGGTATGGCATTGATGGTGAGTTGGAGGTTTGGATTAGGAATTGGCTGGCTGGAAGAAGACAGAAGGGGCAGTTAGATAAAACTCTGAGGGAGAAAAGAGGAGATGATGCTGATAGGATTAGAACATAGAACATAGAAAAGTGCAGCACAGAGCAGGCCCTTTGGCCCACGATGTTGTGCCAAAAGTTAATTGTAATGTAAAATAAAATAACTTAACTACTCACCCCTCAACTCACTGCTATCCATGCGCATGTCCAGCAGTCGCTTAAATGTCCCTAATGACTCTGTTTCCACCACCACCGCTGGCAACGCATTCCATGCATTCACAACTTTCTGTGTAAAGAACCTTCCTCTGACATCCCCTCTATACTTTTCTCCTAATATCTTAAACCTATGAGGTTTACCAGGATGTTGCCTGGTACGGTAGGAAGATCGTATGAGGAAAGTCTGAGGTACTTGGGGCTGTTTTCATTGGAGAAAAGAAGGTTTAGGGGTGACTTGATAGAGGTGTACAAGATGATTAGGGGTTTAGATAGGGTTGACCATGAGAACCTTTTTCCACGTATGGAGTCAGCTATTACGAGGGGGCATAGCTTTAAATTAGGGGGTGGTAGGTGTAGGACAGATGTTAGGGGTAGGTTCTTTACTCAGCGAGTTGTGAGTTCATGGAATGCCCTGCCAGTAGCAGTGGTGGACTCTCCCTCATTATGGGCATTTAAAAGGGCATTGGATAGGCATATGGAGGATAGTGGGCTAGTGTAGGTTAGGTGGGCTTGGATCGGCGCAACATCGAGGGCTAAAGGGCCTGTACTGCGCTGTATTTTTCTATGTTTCTATGATTGGATAGGGTGGACAGTGAGAGTCTTTTCCCTAGGATGATTACATTGGTTGTACGAGGGGGCATAGCTGCAAATTGAGGAGTGATAGATTTAAGACAGATGTCAGGGGCAAGTTCTTTACTCAGAGTGGTAAGGGTGTGGAATGCCCTGCCTGCCAATTTAGTTAACTCAGCCACATGAGGGAGATTGAAACAATCCTTGGATAAGCACATGGATGATGATGTGATAGTGTAGGGGGATGAGCTGAGAATAGTTCACAGGTCAGTGCAACATCAAGGGCAGAAGGACCTGTTCTGCGCTGTATTGCTCTATGTTCTATATTCTAAGTATCTATTCAAAAGCTACCAAACAGAAAACTCTTCCATTCAGGAAGAACCCAGCGTGTTTTTGCTGTCACAAATGTTCAGTGTATCTGAGCTGCAAGCAATAAAACAGTCAATCAACACCACCTCCAACCCCCCCACCACACCCGGCAACTGCAATCAACTTTCTGTTTATCCTAAACTTTCAACATTTCAACTCCATGTGAGCTGAGGTTGCTATGGCGTTTCTTCTAACCAATTGGTTTAATTGGGAACTCTCTAATAGAATGTTCTGGAATTAACATGAAAACATTGCATTACACGAAAGAAAAATACAGATATTCCCAAAATACAACTTTCTTCCCAATTCCTAATAACAAAACATAAAGTTATGAAGTAGTTGATCAGCCATGGTCATGTCAGTTGAAGGATCAGGTGTTCATCAGGAAGCACTGACGAAATCTTTCCCTAATAGAGAACTGGGATCAATTACATTAGTGCCTGATCAAAGATTAGCACCTCATTCTCAAAGTTGGCCACTTGGACAGTGCAGCACTCCCTCAGCACTGACTCTCCGACAGTGCGGCACTCCCTCAGCACTGACCCTCCGACAGTGCGGCACTCCCTCAGCACTGACCCACCGACAGTGTGGCACTCCCTCATCACTGACCCACCGACAGTGCGGCACTCCCTCAGCACTGACCCTCCGATAGTGCGGCACTCCCTCAGCACTGACCCTCCGATAGTGCCGCACTCCCTCAGCACTGACCCACCGACACTGCGGCACTCCTTCAGCACTGACCCTCCGACAGTGCGGCACTGCCTCAGCACTGACCCTCCAACAGTGCGGCACTCCCTCAGCACTGACCCTGACAGTGCGGCACTCCCTCAGTACCGACCCTCCAACAGTGCAGCACTCCCTCAGCACTGACCCCCCGACAGTGCGGCACTCCCTCAGCACTGACCCACCCACTCCCTCAGCACTGACCCCCCGACAGTGCGGCACTCCCTCAGCACTGACCCACCGACAGTGCGGCATTGCCTCAGCACTGACCCACCGACAGTGCTGCACTCCCTCAGCACTGACCCACCGACAGTGCTGCACTCCCTCAGCACTGATCCCCTGACAGTGCGGTACTGTTTCTCACGAATATTCAGGTTTTGAAAATGAAGCATTACACATTGACCCCAGTGAAGGATGAAGGTAGTGATTCTGATTTGTGTAAAATTGCTTTTTGTGGTTCAGCAACCATGATTTCAATTCCGTGCTGCTGTGCAAAAACTGAATCGCTCTCAACCAACCTGTCGTGTTCTTCCTGTTAACTCATGTTGATCAGAAACAAGACACTGAATCATTTAACTGATGCCTGAACTTTGAGATGATATTGGTGAACCCAATGTTTGGTTGGGAATCTGTGAAGGGTGCAGGGAGGTAATGTACAGGGCCATGAGTGACTAACAGAGCCTCTAACAAGTGAACCATTAAAGCTGTGTCACTGCCTACAGATACCTTCCTTCTCTGCTGCCATTAACAGAACAGCACCTCCTGCATCCACAAGTCTGCTTTGATTTTCGTTCTCATTCACTTTCCATATAATCTTCAGGAATCACATCAGGAAATTCCAAAGACAACCAGTGGAGTTCTGTAGCCGTGAATGAAGTCACTGGAATGAAGCGGAGTTATGAGATGATGGAAGGAGCCATCGTATGGGGTTTAACGACCCGAGATTCAGTGCCTTCCAGCTATGAGGGTAAGCGTGTGTGTGAGAGAGATAATCTCTTCCGTTTTGAGAATTCCATCTTAGCCTTAATGAATGACAGCCATCAGGCTGGGAAGCCAGAGCTGAAGGTTATGTCTACACTCAGTCATACTCGCATCAATCTGTCAAAGGTCTGACAGCTCCTAACCCATTTTTCACAAATTGATCAGTTGGTTGGACAATTGTTACTAAGAAATTGTGTGTTGTTTATCTTTATAGAAGATAGGCCCTTAGAACTATGTCTAAGTCATTTTTGAAAACATGAAATGTTTTGGCCTCAACTGCTGCACAGTGGCAAAGAATTCCATAGGTTCTCCACTCTGTCAGTCCTAAACATTCTCCCCATTTCCTTAGATCCCTGGTTTTGGACTTCTCAGTCATTGGGAACATCCTTCCTGCGTTTAGCCTGTCACACCCTGTTAGAATTTTAGTGGTTTCTTTGAGATAGCTCCTCTCTTTTAAACTCCAGTGAATATAGTCCTAACTAATCCAGTCCCTCCTCATACTTAACCTCTCATTCCCAGGAGTGAGTCTGGTAAACCTTCACTGCACTCCCTTCATCTCCAGAAGATCATACCTCAGGTATTCCAGGTATGACTTCATCAAGGCCCTGTCTAATTGCAGCAAGACATCCCTGCTGCTGTACTCAAATCCTCAGTACGAAGACCAACATACAGTTTGCCTTCTTCACCTACACATTTACCTTCAGCGACTGGTGTACAAGGACACCCAGGTCTCGTTGCAGTTCCCCCTTTCCTAACCTATTATCATTCAGATAATCTACCTTTCTGTTTTTGCTCCCAAAGCGAAGAGCCTCACATTTATCCACAGTATCTGCCACGTATTTACCCACTCACTCCACCTGTCCAAATCACACTGAAGTATCTCTTCATCCTCCTCACAGCTCATCCTGACACCCAGGTATTGTGTCATCTGCAAACTTGGAGATATTACATTTAGTTCCCTAATTTTAAATTTTTATTCAACCTAGTTTTCTAATCACCCTGTTCAGCAATGTTATGACACATCTCTGGAAAAGATGAGACTTGACACTACCCCTGCACTACAAGATAGCCCCTTAAACCATTCCCAGGGTGTTTGGACAGTCCATCTTCCGGAGTTACACCAGCCCCACTCCCCATCTTTTCCTCCGCTACGTTGATGACTGCATCTGCGCCACCTCATGCTTCCACGAGGAGGTTGAGCAGTTCACCAACTTCACCAACATATTCCACCCGACTTTAAATTCACCTGCACCATCTCTGACACCTCCTTCCCCTTCCTGGACCTCTCCATCTCCATCAATGATGACCAACTCAACACTGATATTTTTTATAAACCCACCGACTCCCACAGCTACCTGGATTACACCTCTTCCCACCCTACCACCTGCAAAAATGCCATCCCATATTCCCAATCCTCCACCTCTGCCGTATCTGCTCCCAGGAGGACCAGTTCCACCACAGAACACACCAGATGGCCTCCTTCTTTAGAGATCGCAATTTCCCTTCCCACGTGGTTAAAGATGCCCTTCAACGCATCTCGTCCACATCCCGCACCTCCGCCCTCAGACCCCACCCCTCCAACCATAACAAGGACAGAACGCCCCTGGTGCTCACCTTCCACCCTACCAACCTTCCCATAAACCAAATCATCCGCCGACATTTCCGCCACCTCCAAACAGACCCCACCACCAGGGATATATCTCCCTCCCCACCCCTCTCCGCCTTCCGCAAAGATCCTCATTTCCCCTCCCCCCACCTTACCCCAGTTCCAACCTTCCAGCTCAGCACCATCCTCATGACCTGTCCTACTGGCCAATCTCCCTTCCCACCTATCCGCTCCACCCTCCTCTCTGACCTATCACCATTACCCCCAGCTCCATCCACCTATTGAACTCTTAGCTGCCTTCTCCCCAACCCCCACCTCCTCCCATTTATCTCTCCACCCCGGAGGCTCCTAGCCTCATTCCCGATGAAGGGCTTTTGCCCAAAACATCGATTTTCCTGTTCTCGGATGCAGCCCCTTGACCTGCTGTGCTTTTCCAGCACCACTCTAATTTTGTCTCTGGATTAACAGTCTAGTGATAATGCCATCGCCTCACCGAAATACAAGTGCACTAGATTCATTATCAACTGGGCAGGTACTTGCTTCAGTAAAGTGACAGTAATGCAAGGATCGTATGTTTTGAACTTGTGCAAGGGTAATCCCCAATGGATTTCTAATCGATTGCCTTAACTACTCAGCCACCACCAAGTGCTCAGTTCCTAATCTGAATTATTAACATGTATCACGAACAGCCAATGGTTACTCATTTTGGTTTAGTTTTGAGGTATTGATTTCTTACTGGAGAATATGTATTGTGTGTTTTAGGGCTGATGTTTCGTGCTACTCCCAGGGCCAGACTGAGTCACCATGACTCCAACCAAACCCCTCAGGTTCATGGCTCAATCACACAAGGTACCTTCGCTCACCTGCAGACCATGATGGATATCATCAGGTGTAGATTGTCAGGAATCTTGGCTGTGAACATTCAGTTCATCTCTTCCAATCTCCGACACACTCTCTCCATCGCCCCATTTCAGTCTCACTCTCTATCTCTTTATCATTCTGTCTCTCTCTCTTTCTCACACTCTGCCTCCCTCGCTATCCCTCTCACTCCATCTCTCAGCAGACGTTCAAAACTTATTTCACGGTGACAGATACAAGAATTTCTACATCATTAATCAACTGGAAGCATTTATACAAGGAAATAGACTTTCTGCCTCTTTATATAAATAACCCCTCTGCCTTGAGGCAGAGTTCCAAAGTTACACAACCTTCAGAGAGAATCCCCCCCCCCCCACCTCCAATCTGTGACCTGAAATGACCCCTAATTTTAAAGCAGTATACTCTAATTGTGGATGCCCACGAGAGGAAATGTCCTTTCCAAGTCCACCTCGTCAAACATCATTCAGGGTATTGTAATCTTCAATCAAATGTTTTGGTCTTCTGCATTGTACTGGAAGCAAGCCAGCCTGGCTAACCTGTTCTTCCTGAGAAAAGCCATATTCCAGTTATCAATCTTAGTAAGCCTTCTCTGAACCCCCCCACACTGTATATTTCCATCTTGCCTTAAATATGGCGACCAAGGTTGCACGTTGTAATTGAGGGATGCTATCACCACTGTCCTGTATAAATGAAGTATAAGATCCTTACTTTGATTAAATAAATACAGAAATTGTCAGAGAAACTCCGCAGGTCTGGCAGCAGCTTTGGAGAGAAAAGAGTCAGTGTTTCAGGTCCAGTTTCTGTTTTGGATTTCCAGCATCTGCCTTTTTTTTTGTTTATCCTTATTTTGATATTGAATTCTTGTTGAAATAAGAGCTGGCATCCCACAAGCTGCACCTTCATACTAACCTTTGCAACTCATGCACTAAAGCACAGGTCCTTCTGCACCTTGGACTTCAGCTATTCTCCATTTAAGTAATACTCTGTGTGCTTTTTAGTCTACCTGCCAAAGTGACTGACTTCGCATATTTTTGCATTATATAGTAAATTCTTTTCAGATTAAAGTGATAAAAGGCACATGTATCTGCTAGTTTTTGCCCACTTTATTGTCTGCAAACTCATGTTTTCACACTTGATCTTCCTCATTTTTGTCTTCCATGAATTTAGTCACCATGCCCTTGCTCTACTTATCTAACTCTTTGATATACGTCATAAAAAGTTGAGGATTTGGCGCAAACCCATTGGGGAACACCACTTGACACATCCTGCTAATCTGAAATAGACTCATTTATGCCTACTGTTTTCTGCCAGTCAGCTAATCTTCTGTCCATGCTAATATGTTAGCTCCTGTGTCATGACCATCTGTTTTGTGTAGTGACCTTTTGTATGGAGCCTTGCCAAATGAAATAAATGATGTGCAAAGATGCTCATCTAGCCAGTGATGTCCTCATCCCATGAACAAATATTTTAAAGTTTCCTAATCTAATTCTGACATTTAGTCATAATTGTTAATATTGAGTGGTCAGCTGAGTGACATGAACATTTGAACTTAAAAAGCAACAAAAAATGAATATGCCATTTTTCAATGGACTTGGAATTCTATGCACTTTTAATTCTACCTAAAATCAGTTATTCTTATCCCAGACATTGAAAATCAGGAAGTTTCAAAAAAGTCAACTGTCAAAATTAAGAAAGAGATCATAGATGAAGAGTTACCAGTAACTGTTCAGGCAACCAGGTGTAAACAATGCCAGTAAAAAAGAAAGTAAATTTGGACACTCCAGTCTAATATATCTGGTTTATATGTAGTGGACCTGCAGTCCAAAACAGACTTTTAAGCAGTTTTGTCATTTAGGTATTAATTTTTGCCTCCTACATGCCCTTTTCTGAAAGCACTCATGTTAGGATATAATTCTCAGTCACTGATTTTACTTTCATGTCCAATCAAATGAGCATTCTAATTATGTGAATTTGAATTGTTGGTATTGACTATTTGAGCATTTAGGCATTATAATTGAGAATTATCAAGTACTCAGCTGTCATTGTACATGCAAAGTAGTAGTCAAGGAAGAAATCTTTGCTCTGTCCTTGTCATTTTGAGCACAGTGTATTTTTTCGGATCATCGATCTAACTGTGACTGCAAACTCTGAATAATTTGCCAACAAAACATCTGAATATATCGCCAATGTGTGCACACAGTAGATGTGCGCAAGGTATTATTTACTTTTAAGGTGATAAATCCTTGTGTAAATTTTGTAGCATCATGTAAGTATAGAATTATCAGTTATCTCAAGTGGCCAAATAATAGTTCAGGTTATAAAATTCCAATTTTTGGTTTCTCACATGCAGAAGTGTTTACATTGAGGTTACCAATTTATATTTTACCATTTTAGTAAAATGCAAACTCTAAGAATGGAAGTAACCAGTAATTCAAGCTGAGTGCGTGAAATGCAATGAGGATCTGTCACCTATGGACATTTCAAACATTGCCTGGTGTCATAAATTTCATCGTTGGCAAAGTATTATGATTGCTGGAAAACTGAATTAAAAATGGTGGAAACACTGCAAATTGGCAGAATATTTTGGTGAGAACGATTAAGTTAACGTTGAGATGTTAAGTTCAGATGCTGCCCGACCTGCTGGAGGTTTTCAGTGTGAACTTTGATATTCTTAAAATTCAAAGGAAAACGTGATGCGATAAATGCAGTCCAAAAGATTCATCACTTGCAATTGCGTCTTCTCTTGGCTGTTTTAGGGCTAGTAAGGTTTTTGGCAAAGTGTATTATTGATCAGACTTAATACAGTCAAGTGCTACCCTGAAGTATTATTAAGGGTTGAATTTAGCCACTAAGCACTGAATAATGCATACAAAACTTCCTCAGAAGTATTATATACTTACACTTCATATTGGGTATGAGAGTTTAAATAATATACTTTATCTGCAGCTGACTTGAACAATGGTGTTGCAAGGAAGGAATCATTGAGTAAAGAAGTGACTCGGGTATGGGTCAATGAGGATATTAAAATGCGAAGCTTCTCTCCAACTCCAGTAAGTACACTTACTTTCAAAATTTTGATGTTTGGTTTTGGTAATGATCTGTCTCTGCTTCAAATTTTTGTTTGGAACAATAAGTATGCTTCTATTGAGAGTGCTCATTTTCAATAGTTGGTTGCTATTTCATGTATGTGTGCTTGTTGGGGTCTTATGTGGATATCTGCGCTGATGCGGATGTAGCTTAACATTTGGTCCATGTTGGTGTTTGATTTTATGGTGAGTCATCTAAGTGCTGTGAACAAACAAAGGAATTGCATTGCTATTGTAGTCATGCTTGGTGTATTTCCAATTCCTTGCAAGCTGAATTTAGTATATTAAATATTCTCCACCCTTTACCTGCTGTAACTACTTCATTCTTGGATTTCTACCCTCCAGTGCATCTCCCCTTCTACTCCCTCACCTGTCACAATTATAGTAGCTGTATGCACCACAAACTTAATTTTTATTTTGATCTGTTAAGACCTTAATATTGCTTAGAAATCTTACTGAAAACCAATATTGGCTGAATTTATATTGAATATTTTTGTAAAGTAACTGTAAGAGCAGTAAACAAATGAGGTTACAGTTGACTAATTGCCCTTCCTTACAGATGAGTGCATCTTAGTAACAGGCATGGGGTTTCTTCCACTTCCACCGTACTGGTAGTTGAATGAGAATGCAACTTTTCACTAAGCAAAAGTTGTGTTCATTATATATGCACCTTAACCAGGTGAAGTCTGATAAAGTTATGTGGCAACCAATTCAGAATTATTTAAGATTTTGTAAAATTAACTTTGAATTTCTTCAATTCATCAAAAGCAAAAGTTTAAATTAATGTAATGTTGGCCTCTCTGGAGGTGACCATATGAGTCTATCTCTGCAATCGAGAACATGGATGAGGTTGTAGTCCTAATCTCCATTTCAAATGTTTAATAGAAATTACCTCTGAAAGAAGAGGAGGAGCCTGAGGAGGAAGATGATGATGAATTAGGCCATGCAGACACATATGCTGAATATATGCCAATGAAATGTAAGTCTAATTCTTCAGTCAAATTGAATTGTCTACTTCCAGAACATCTATAAAATTAAATAAATGTAAGTATAATTAGTGTAGCTTAATGCTTATGTTGCTTAGTGATCATTTTATCAGTGACCAAACTATTGTTTATGGTCTTCCTAAATGGCAATTGATGACCTACTTTTAAACTATACAGGTGATTGGGTCTGTATGAATTTCTGACCGTTGATGGATTTTTCTGTCAAGGAAACTGTTTGGATGGTAAAATTAGTTAAGTAATTTTGACTACAGTATTTGAGATGTGTAAATTGCACTCTGATATAGACAATGTTTTTTGAGTTTGGGCATACCACTGTGATGTAACAAGTTTGAAGCAGTTTATTAGTCAAGTTCCAGTGAGATTGTCAAATGGACCAACCATTCAATGACAGAATTTTGAGCTTGAAGTCTTTGTTCTTTGGTAGCACACTTGCCTCTCACTTGGTAAACTGTAGATTCGTGTCCCATTTGAGACTTGCACCTCTGCCATCTGCACATTCATTTTATTTTTTTTTTGGGAGAGTTGATAAAATTAAAGTCCTGTTTTCCCTTTAGGTGTTTGTAAAAGATGTCAAAGATCTATTTGAGGAACAGTGCAGGTATTTTCTGATCCTGTCCAATATTCATACTTCAAATGACATCACTAAAAGAGATTCTGGTTATTATCATAATTATCACTTGTTTACAGGACCTTGCTATGCAAAGTTGACAGTTTTTCCATTGTTATAACAGTGACTGCACTTCAGAATTAGAGTCAGAGATGTGCAGCATGGAAACAGACCCTTCGGTCCAACCTATCAATGCCGACCACATATCCAAACCCAATCTTGTCCAACCTGCCAGCACCCGGTCCATGTCCCTCCAAACCCTTCCGATTCATATACCCATCCAAATTCCAAATGCCTTTTAAATGTTGCAATTGTACCAGCCTCCTCCACATCCCCTGGCAGCTCATTCCATACACGTACCACCCTCTGTGTGAAAATGTTTCCCCTTAGGTCTCTTTTATATCTTTCACCTCTCACCCTAAACCGATGCCCTCTAGTTCTGGACTCCCCGACCCCAGGGAAAAGACTCATAATTTTGTAAACCTCTATACGGTCACCCCTCAGCCTCCGACGCTCCAGGGAAAGCAGCCCCAGCCTGTTCAGCCTCTCCCTGTAGCTCAAATCCTCCAACCCTGGCAACATCCTTGTAAATCTTTTCTGAACCCTTTTCAAGTTTCACAACATCTTTCTGATAGGAAGGAGACCAGAATTGCACGCAATATTCCAACAGTGGCCTAACCAATGTCCTGTACAGCCACAACGTGACCTCCCAACACCTGTACTCAATACTCTGACCAATAAAAGAAAGCATACTGGTGGCACAGTGGTTAGCACTGCTGCCTCCCAGCACCAGAGACCCGGGTTCAATTCCCTCCGGCAACTGTCTGTGTTGAGTTTGCACATTCTCCCCGTGTCTGCGTGGGTTTCCTCTGGGTGCTCCGGTTTTCTCCCACAGTCCAAAAAAAAGTGCAGGTTAGGTGAATTGGCCATGCTAAATTGCCTGTAGTATGAGGTGAAAGGGTAAATGCAGGGGAGTGGGTCTGGGTGGGTTGCTCTTCGGCAGGTTGGTGTGGACTTGTTGGGCCGATGGGCCTGTTTCCACACTGTAAGTAATCTAAATCCAAATGCCAAATGCCTTTTCACTATCCTATCTAGTTGCAACTCCACTTTCAAGGAACTATGAACCTGCACTCCAAGGTCTCTTTGTTCAGCAACACTCCCCAGGACCTTACCATTTAAGTGTATAAGTCCTGAAACTCCATCTGCCACTTCTCAGCCCATTGGCCCATCTGGTCAAGATCCTGTTGTAATCTGAAGTAACCTTCTTTGCTGTCCACTGCATCTCCTATTTTGGTGTCATCTGCAAATTTACTAACTGTACATCTTATGCTCGCATCCAAATCAATTATGTAATTGGCAAAAAGTAGAGGACACTCTACTGGTCACAGGCCTCCAGTCTGAAAAGCAACCCTCCACCACCACCCTCTGTCTTCTACCTTTGAGCCAGCTCTGTATCCAAATGGCTCGTTCTCCCTGTATTCCATGAGATCTAACCTTGCTAACCAATCTCCCATGGGGAATCTTGTCGCACGCCCTACTGAAGTCCAGAAAGATCATACCAACGCCCTGCCCTCATCAATCCTCTTTGTTACCTCTTCAAAAAACTCAATCAAGTTTGAGAGACATTTTTTTTCCCACGCACAAAGCCATGTTGACTATCCCTAATCAGTTCTTAGATTAGAGTGGTCCTGGAAAAGCACAGTAGGTCAGGCAGCATCCGAGGAGCAGGAAAATCGACGTTTCGGGCAAAAGCCCTTCATCAGGAACAGAGCTTTTGCCTACTTTTGCTTAATCAGTCCTTGCCTTTCCCAATACATGTATGTGCTGCCCCTCAGGATTCCTTCCAACAACCTGCCTACCACTGACATCAGGCTCACTGGTCTATTGTTCCTGGCTTGTCCTTACTGCCATTCTTAAACACATTAGCCAACCTCCAGTCTTCGGGCACCTCATCTGTGACTATCGATAATACAAATATCTCAGCAAGTGGCCCAGCAATCACTTCTCTCGCTTTCCACAGAGTTCTCAGATACACCTGATCAGGTCCTGGGGATTTATCCACCTTTATGCGTTTCAAGACATCCAGCACTTCCTCCTCTATAATATGGACATTTTTCAAGATATCACCATCTGTTTCCCTACAATCTTTATCTTCCATATCCTTTTCTACAGTAAATACTGATGCAAAATACTCGTTTAGTATCTCCCCCATTTTATGCGGCTCCACACAAAGGCCGCTTTGCTGATCTTTGACGGGCCCTACTCTCTCCCTAGTTACCCTTTTGTCCTTAATGTATTTGTAAAAACCCTTTGGATTCTCCTTAATTCTTTTTGACAAAGCTATCTCATGTACCCTTTTTGTCCTCCTGATTTCCCTCTTCAGTATACTCCTACTGCCTTTATATTCTTCTAAGGATTCACACGATCTATCCTGTCTATACCTTACATATGCTTCCTCCTTTTTCTTAACCAAACCATCAATTTCTTTAGTCTTCCCTTTCACCCTAACAGGAATATATTTTCTCCGAATTCTCGTCATCTCATTCCTGAAGGCTTCCCATTTTGCAGCCTTTACCTGAGAACATCTGCCCCCAATCAGCTTTTGAAAGTTCTTGCCTAATACCATCAAAATTGGCCTTTCTCCAATTTAAAACTTCAACTTTTTTAGATCTGGTCTATCCTTTTCCATCACTATTTTAAATCCTATGGAATTATGGTCACTGGCCCCAAAGTGCTCTCCCACTGACACCTCCATCACCTGCCCTGCCTTATTTCCCAAGAGTACATCAAGTTTTGCACCTTCTCTAGTCGGTATATCCACATACTGAATCAGAAAATTTTCTTGTACACACTTAACAAATTCCTCTCCAACTAAACCCTTAACACTATGGCAGTCCCAGTCTATGTTTGGAAAGTTAAAATCCCCTTCCATAACCACCCTATTATTCTTAGAGATAACTGAGATCTCCTTACAAGTTTGTTTCTCAATTTCCCTCTGACTATTAGGGGGTCTATAATACGATCCCAATAAGTTGATCATCCCTTTCTTATTTTCAGTTCCACCTAAATTTCCCTGGATGTATTTCCAGGAATATCCTCCCTCAGCATAGCTGTAATGCTATCCCTTATCAAAAACGCCACTCCCCCTCCTCTCTTGCCTCCCTTTCTATCCGTCCTGTAGCATTTGTATCCTGGAACATTAAGCTGTGAGTCCTGCCCATCCCTGAGCCAGGTTTCTGTAATTGCTATGATATCCCCGTCCCATGTTCCTAACCATGCCCTGAGTTCATCTGCCTTCCCTGTTAGGCCCCTTGCATTGAAATAAATGCAGTCTAATTTATTAGTCCTACCTTGTCCCTGCTTGCCCTGACTGTTTGACACTCTGCTGTTCTCAACTGTGCCAGTCTCAGATTGATCTCTTTCCTCACTATCTCCCTGGGTCCCACCCCCGCACCTTACTCCCGAGCAGCTCTGGGAAATCTCCCTGCCAGTATATTAGTCCCCTTCCAATTTAGGTACAATCCGTCCTCCTTGTACAGGTCACTTCTACCCCAAAAGAGATTCCAATGATCCAAAAATGTGAATCAGTCTCCCATACACCAGCTCCTCAACCATGCATTCATCTGCTCTCTCCTCCTATCCCTCCCTCACTAGTTCGTAACACCAGGAGTATCCCTGATATTACTACTCTTGAGGACCTCCTCTTCAGTTGTGCATTATTTTCTAATATCCTGCAACTAAGGAAAGTGATATATAAATGGAAGTTGTATCTTTTGTAATTAACTAGTACAAAAATCATTTTCTACTTTGTCAATTTGAATTATTTCTAGGAATTACTGCAGGGTTTGGTAGGAGTCCGGACTAAAATGTATTTTCAGATAAACACTCAACTGTTGAAATTGCATACAAGTAATATTCTCAATGTTCCACAATGAAGAAAAGTGGAAAACTGAAATAAGACAACACTGGAAATATACAACAATTGGTTTGTGCAGATTCCATCAACAAATTGGATGTGCACTCCTTTGTTTG
The DNA here is from genome assembly GCF_004010195.1 of Chiloscyllium plagiosum. Classification (NCBI taxonomy): domain Eukaryota; kingdom Metazoa; phylum Chordata; class Chondrichthyes; order Orectolobiformes; family Hemiscylliidae; genus Chiloscyllium; species Chiloscyllium plagiosum. The sequence continues at coordinate 121,223,088 of NC_057715.1, read as the reverse complement.
GTGAAGATGAAACATATATAATGTCACTTGTTGTCTTTTTGTCTTTGTAAACCTGCAGTTGTGTGTTTTCTAAGACTTGTAGTGGAGTACACCACATCTAAATCAAATTCCACTTTGCCATATATTAGAAAGTATGTTGTGAACATATATACACCTATTTAAAAGTCAATTGCCTTTCTTAACAGTGAAAGTTGGCTTGCGTCATCCCGATCCAGTTGTGGAGACCAGTTCTTTGTCCAGTGTAACACCGCCTGATGTATGGTATCGTCTAACTTTACAAGAGGAGACTATTGATAATGGTTGGCTTTCTGCTTTGCAGCTGGAAGCAATCACCTATGCTTCTCAGGTATTGGGTTTTAAAAACGTTGGCTTTACTGAAATTTGATTTCTTAATACGTAATGTTTTCAGTGCAGGTATTGAAGTATTGTTTCTTTTTAAACCATAGCAACATGAAACATTCCTCCCCAATGGGGATCGTGCAGCCTTTCTGATAGGGGATGGTGCTGGTGTGGGTAAAGGAAGAACCATTGCTGGCATTATTTTTGAGAATTACCTTCTTGGTAGAAAACGATCACTATGGTAAGTGGAGATCAGGATTTGTTCAACTTGCAGAAAACAGAGCTTTTATTGATCTTCTGTTATGTTTTGTGCTTATTACAGGTTTAGTGTATCCAATGACTTAAAGTATGATGCTGAACGGGACCTGCGGGACATTGGAGCAAAAAATATCCAGGTTCATGCGCTGAATAAGGTAAATTACTAAGCCATTCTTCCATATAAAGTTATAGCTGCACTTTGAAGGAAAAGATCCACTTATTTAATTTGTTTCATTATGTTCTCTATTACATGTGAAGATTTTTAGAATGTAAGTATTACTTGGTGCCATCCAATGATTAAACACACAAACATACGTTTCTACCCAAAAATATTCCCAGTTTTCCTGATTACAAATGATTACTCGTGTTAATGGCTCTTTGAATTCCTCAATGGAAATTCTACATTGGCTCAAGTTGCCCTGGTTTGTGGGACATTCCTCTTCTGATGGTCAAGAATTGGCAAATTTTCATGAAATCTTTACCCCTGTTGCACTAAGTGTAAACTTGAGGTGTTTTCTCTCCTTTTTCTAACCAAGTGCTGAATGATTCTTCTAGAAGAGATGACTGCAGCTTTTTGATATTGCAAGAAGCATTTATAATCATTTCACTTTTGGGAATTCTGATGTGCTGTATGTTTTAATTTTCTGAAAAAAAACTGTCCTCAACACCTTCAAATTCTTTTTTTCTTCTTCTTCTTTCTCCCATTAAACTTGTTATGGACCAGACCAGCCCCCCTCAAAATATTTTGATAGCCTACACCCTAATTTTGTCTTATTTTAAAGTCCCGTATAACGCATTGTGTTCCAGATCCAATTCGTCTGGTCAAGCTACTTGACGTAAAACAAAACACAATTTATTCCAACACCACAGGTAAAATACAGCAAAAAAAAAAGAACTCAGAATAACAACTCTATTGGAAGACTTAAAAGAATAATAAATACTGTAACTATTACTAATTAACTGTTTCAATATATTAACAGCCCATAAAAGCACCCTTTGACAAAAAGGCTAATTTGGTAAAGAGACTTCATCTCACGTGTGTTCCTGAAGCCCAAGGGGGAGAACCCCCAACTTTTGGCTGTAATCAAGAGAAGGGAAAAATAGCTTCCACTTTTTCAAGCCCACAACAGGAATTGCTGAAAGCTAACGAAAAACTCTCGATCTATGAGAGCTTGACTGCACCCACGCGGGCTGCTTCTGTTGTTCTACCTTAACAAAGAAAAGCCCAAGGTGTCTCAAATTGTTAATCTTCTCATGGACTCTCTTCGCCTGTCCCCTGATCTTTCTTTAAAAGAAACAAGGACAAAACATACCTCTTAAAGCCATGGCATTATCACAAACTCAACCTAAAGCTAGTTTAGAACACAGAGCATCGAACTGTACAGCACAGGAACGTGTCGTTTGGCCCATGTTGTGCTGAGCATGACCCGAAATGAAACAAATCCTTTCTGCTTACTGTTGGTCCATATCTCTCCACTTCTTGCATATTCGTGTGCTTATCTAAGTCCCTTCAATGCCCCTAAGATATCTGCCTCCTCCACACCACCCTGGCTGTGCGTTCCAGATGCCTACTACTGTACAAAGACTTGCCCACATCTCGATTAAACTTGCCCCTCCAAACTTAAATACATGGCCTTTAGTATTTGACATTTTAACTCTGGGGGAAAAGGATTCTGACTGTCAACCCTATCTATGCATCTCATAATTTTATAGACTTCTGTCAAGTCTCCCCTCAACCTTCGCCACTCGAGAAAACAACACCAAGTTTTTCTCCTTGTAGCTCATACCCTCTAATCCAGGCAGCATTGTGGTAATCCTCTTCTGCACACTCTCCAAAGCCTCCACATCCTTTCTGTAATGTGGTGACCAGAATTGAACACAGTATTCTAAAGCTGCAACATGATATCCTGACTTTCATACTCAATTCCTCGACCAATGAAGGCAAGCACACTGTAGTCCTCCTTTACTACCCTTTCTACTTGGGTGGCCACTTTGAGGGAGCTATGGACTTGAGACCCAAGATCCCTCTGTATATGAATGCTCTTCGGAACCTTACCATTAACTGTATACTTGTTCTTAACATTTGATCTCCCAAAGTGCAGCATCTGACACCTTACCAGATTAAACTTCATCTGCTATTTCTTTGCTCATATCTGCAACTGATCTATATACCTTTGACAACAACCTTCTACACCATCCACAACTCCACTGGTATTGTCTGAAAACTTACTAACCCACCCATCTATGTTTTCATCCAAGTCATTTATACATAGCTCACAGCAGATGTCCCAGTATGGATCCCTACGGAACACCACTAGTCGTGGACCTCCAGCTGGTGCTACATTGCTATGACAAATTACTAACAATAATGAGTGACAGTGGTGGCTGAAATTGTAGCTCAACCTAGTTTAATTGTTTATTCTGTCTATTACATTTCAAGTTCAAATATGGAAAAATATCTTCGAAACAAAATGGAAGTGTGAAGAAAGGTGTAATTTTTGCAACATACTCTTCACTAATTGGCGAAAGTCAATCGGGTGGAAAATATACAACCAGGTTAAAACAACTTTTGCACTGGTGTGGTGAAGATTTTGATGGAGTAGTATCCTTTTTTTTTTGCGAAATATTTGAATTATAACTAATGCTCCACATTGCCGTAAGTTTGCTTCTGCAAGTCACTTTGAGATCAAAATGATGCACAATGATATATTTGATGTAAAATTTTGAAATTCAGTTGTCATATTGCTAACTACCTCATGCTTGCCCATTTTGCTTAATTATGAAGTGTGATTGTTCTGTTTTCTGCGGCAGAGGGGAAGACCCCGATTCTCTATCTTGCTACATCTTTACAATCTTTCATGTGCTTGGAAACGTCATTCTCCTCCAAGGTTGTTATTTTCATTTCCATTCACATCACTGCACTGTGTCTCAGAGACCCTGTGGCTACGTTCTTTGCCTTGGTTTTCCTCTCGCGTGTTTATCACTTCAGAGTTTAAATTTTGAGTCAACATGTAGTCACTATGCTATATCACTTCACCCTATCTCTTAATCTCATCACCGCTGATATCAGTGAACTGCACCTTTCTTCAATAAGCATCAGAAATGTTTTCTGTCTGCTGTAATTAGTTTCATTTCTCTCTTGGGACACTTGACAACTTGTGTTGTATTTTTGCCACTGAACAGTTGAACAACTTACCCCATAGCCTCCATATTGTGAAGACAACTCATTCTTGTCCAAGCTCCGCATATCTTTGTACGAGCAGAGCAGATCTATTATGAAAGTCTTGCCCCTGCTTTTGTCAATTTCAAACCTGTCTCCTCTTTAGCTGTCCTAGCTGGCCTTCTGTCGTTCTTGCGTATTGTTTCTATATCTTGTGTTAAGGTGGATTTGTCCTTCATAAGATTGCTTCCAATTTAAAATTCTCAACTTGAATTACACTGTGGTTCATCCCTTCTATCTTTTGATTGAGATACAATGTATAGCATGCAGAATTGAGATACAATGTATAGCATACTTTTCAGTTGTTATTCTTTACATAAATAGAATGGAGAATATAGTGTTATAGCTACAGAGAAATATTAACTCTGGAGTATGAGGTCTGTTTAAAAATCTGATCACCGTGGGGAAGAACCTGTTCTTGAATGTTAGTACATGTTAACAAACCTTTGTATCTTCTGCCCAACAGAAGAGAATGAAATACAATATAACTGAGATGGGCGATGCCTTTGATTCTGTTGGCTACTTTCCTGGGGCAGTGGGAAGTGTAGGTTGAGTCAGTGGATGGTAGGCTGGTTTTTGTGATAGTGGCGGTGTTCTCCCTAATTTCTTGCAGTCTTGGGCAGACCAATTGCCAAAGCAAGCTACGATTCTTCTGAATAGGATGCTTTCTATGATGTATCTTTAAAAGATTGAGTTTGTTACTTAAACAGGAATAGGTCATTGGGCTCTGTCCCATTCCTTTAGATCATGACTGACTTTTTTTTTGCATTGCCACTTTTGCACACTATTTCTAGCCCGTTTGATGTCGTTCATCTTCAAAAATCTTATTAGCTCCTTGAGTTAAACATGCTCAATGATTTGAGTTTCCACAGTTCTCAGGGTTAAGTGTTGACAGGTTGAATTTTCTTTGCTTTGTGATAATAGAAGTATTTGTGACTGTAGCATCAACGTGGATGAATAGGATAGATCACTTGTGATATTTACTTTTGGGAACTTGAAACTCTCGACCGCCGCCACCGTAGCACCATTGATACAAACCAGCAAGTCCTCCACTCTGCTTCCTGAAGTCGATGACCAGCTCCTTTATTTTGCTGACATTGGAGCAGAGATTGTCGTCATTACAACATGCCACTAAAGCTCTTTTGCCTCTTTTCTCTACTTGTCATTGTTTAAGGTCCGCCCTCACTATAATGTAGTCGTCATCAAACATAAATGGGAGTTCTTCGTCTGTGCTGCAACTTTTCCATATCATCAAATGACAAACATTCTATTCTTGTCACTGAGCCTCTTGTGCACCTTGTTCCTGCTACCACAGTCTCATTCCGTCAGTTTCTGTAACAGACTTCTCTGCCAGTCCCCCTTAAATCCATCCCCTTGATCTGGGATGCAGCCATGAGGTTCTTTGAATCAGACAGTACTTCTATTTTTGTAGTTATAATCTTTTTGGAATGATGTCAGTTTTCTTCCTTTGCATCTCTACAATGAATTGGTGCATAATAGGGAGAGTATACAAATTTTCGTTTTGGAGTGGAATTCATCAATTAAAACTGCAACACTTCATGAATTTGAGTGTTCAACATCTGTAGACCATTAGTAAAACTTCATGAATTTCTTTATTGTCTGGGGTCATTACAGCTACCATTTTCTGTAATAAATTATCTGGAGGTTTAGTATGTTGTAAGAAACCTTTAACATAGTGCCGTTGCGAAAATTCTTCAACATTGGCTTCTTAACCATGGAATAGATTGGTCCAGTAGTCTAATCAATCTGCACAGACACATGTCACTTCTGGTACACTTAATTTAAAAATGACCTTGACTGAATTATTTCAGATTATTTTTGATGAATGCCACAAAGCTAAAAACTTGTCTCCAGTTGGATCCTCAAAACCCACCAAAACAGGTTTGGCTGTACTGGAACTACAGAACAAGTTGCCAAAAGCAAGGGTGGTGTATGCTAGTGCGACAGGTATGCAAGTTTCATTATGGTTTATTGACTAAGGAGTGATTGAGTTTGTTACTTAAACAGGAATATGTCATTGGGCTCTGTACCATTCCTTTAGATCATGACTGACTTTTTTTTTGCAGTGCCACTTTTGCACACTTTCTAGCCCGTTTGATGTCGTTCATCTTCAAAAATCTTATTAACTCCTTGAGTTAAAAATGCTCAATGATTGAGTTTCCACTGTTCTCGGGGTAAAGTGTTCCCATGGTTCGTCACCTTCTGAGGAATTAACATGATTTTGTAAAGGGATTTTTAAAGGGGCCAAGGGCAAACTGGCATAGGTTAAATAAAGTAAGGGAGTTGGGCATGGCTTGAAGATTGGAGGCTTGAAGTTCTGGTGGGATGAATTTCACTTGTCTTGAATGCAGTAACTAGCACTGGAAAGAAGACTAAACAGCAGTTAAGGGTTTGGGGGAATGTTAATGTGGACTTAGAAAGCAATTAGAATATTGGATTATTTAAGGGCAGCAATTAAGGTAATGCTCAACTACTATGCAGACAATGTTATGAAGAGATAAGCTGGGAACTGCATATTCAGCTCTGTATGACTTTTCAAAAGAAGGCAGGAAGGGAAATGGTGGTGGGTTGGTCTTTATTAAAGAGAGAGAATAAGTATAAAAGCAAAAAAAGTATTTGATTAAATGATATAGCATCCATATTGGTGAGGGAAAGAAATAACAGGGAGAAGACACAAGTAGTTTATGAGCACCTAACTGTGCGAAGATTTAATTGAGAGGTAACGAGAACATGTAGAAAGGTTGTACATTATTAATGGGAAACTTCAATTATCTTGTAGACTGAAACTCAAATTGGCAGAGATAAAAGAATTCAGTGTATTTGGCAGTTATCGATAACAATATGGCTGGATCCAATGAAGGATCAGGCTATTTAAAAAAAAAAGTGACTATATCATGGTATTATTTAGCATGAGTGACAAACATGAGTCTAATTATGAAGGAATGAGGGCAGAGTTGGCTGAAGTGAACTGGGGAAGGAGTATGGTAGAAGAAGTTGGATTAGATTAGTCGGTGTGGAAGCAGGCCCTTCGGTCCAACAAGTCCACACTGACCCGCCGAAGCGCAACCCACCCAGACCCATTCCCCTACATTTAACCCTTCACCTAACACTACGGGCAATTTACAATAGCCAATTCACCTAACCTGCACATTTTTGGGGATTGTGGGAGGAAACCCACGCAGACACGGGGAGAATGTGCAAACTCCACACAGACAGTCGCCTGAGGAAGGAATTGAACCCGGGTCTCTGGCGCCGTGAGGCAGCAGTGCTAACCACTGTGCCACCATGCCACCCATAATGAGCAATGACAAACTTTTTTTTAAAAAGAAACAACCCTCCTTGCTCATAGCAAGATTATATCCCAATGAGGAAGAAAGATTCGTAGAACATAACTCAATCATAGTTAAACAAGAAAATTAATACCTAATTTAAAGAAAAAAAAAAGCAATGTTTGCAAGGATAAGTGGTAAGCCAGAGGATTGGCAAAGTTTTAAAACTCAACAAAATGTTGAGAAAATAAACTGAGGATAAATGAGCAAGTCGTATAACAATGGACAGTGAGGTTAATCAAATATATATATAAAAAAGAGGCTAAAGTAAACATGGGGACCCTTGAATAATGAAGTTAAAGAAATAGTAATTGGGAGCCAGGAATTGTCAGAGGAGCTGAAGAAATAATTTGCAGTTCTTTATGGTAGAAAGCGCAAATAACATTCTTGAAAATATGAAATAATCTAGGATCAGTAAAGAAATAAGTACAGAGAAGAAAAGTACTGTGGAAGCTAATGGGGCTTAAGATAAGACCCCTGGACCGAATTGCTTATATTAAAGGATATTAATGGAAGTAGCTATAGAGACAGTAGATCTTGGAGAAGCCCCAGAGGATTGGAAAGCTGCCATTAAAATGCCATTATTACAAAAGAGATAGAGACAAATGAAACTGTTGGCTGGTTAGCTCAACATGTCATTGGGGAAGTGTTAGAGTTCATTCGAAAGAATGTAATAGAGCAAGCATGTATATATACCAGACAAAGATTTGTGAACAGTATTATATAAGGTTATGGGAATGGGTAGCTCAAGGAATTGAAATGTTCAATCAGCCAAGATTGTATTGAATAGTGGGGCAGATATGATTTGAATGGCCTAGTTATTGTCCTCTCTTGCTGAGCAGAGTCAGCATGGCTTCATGGAGGAGATATTATTCCTGATAAATTTATTAGAATTAATTGAGGTAACAAGATTAAAAAGGAAATGGTACATGTTTCCCCTGCTATCTGAAAGTTGAGCGTTCCTATGAAGCAGTTTGTAAGCTGAAATGGTGAGGTGAAAAAACTATTACCATGAATTTATATTGGAAACATTCTTGAGCATTCCCAGACCCAAAAAATGCCTACCAAATCCTCCCAATTAACACACGCAACCTAAACTAACATATGATGATGGCTGTTGAAAGGTTGTGGTGGTGAAAGATATTGTCGACTGGGGTATAGGAGGCAGAGATACCTTAGGACACATCTTGCTAATGAGTGCACAGAATAAATAGCGATAAAGCACAGATGCTCTCAGACGCAGTTCAAAGCTATGGCGTCTTGATGGTGAGTATAGTTCTTAGAAAAGGTGCTTGATGGTGCCACTCTCGCTGCGCGTGCTTTTTTGTAAAAGTGAAAGCCCTCTTTTGGTTAGTGAAAGGTGGAGGGTGGCATGGCCTGGCACTGGCAGGCCTCAGTTCTTTCTCAGGGCCTGTTTTACAGACATCTGTTCAAGATTTTTAAAAATGTCACCATCAAACTGTCACTTATTCTGAAATTTGAAAAGTTCTGAATTCTGAAAACCAGCTGATCCTGAGCATTTTGGATAAAAGATTGTGAACCTGTATTAAAGTACGTCTTTTGTAAAAATGAATTGGCGAAAAGTGGGAGATATCTGTATATTTGAATTTCCAGAAGGTCTCTGGTAAGGTACCCCACACAAGCTATATAAGAGCCTGTTGTTAAGAGAGAGGACTGGCTGGCCAATAGAAGAGAGTTTGATTACAGGAGGCTTTTTTGGGATGGCAAGCTGTAACTTTTACCAGTTTAAATTCCACAGGGATCTGTGCTAGGATCACAATTATGTTGTAGACTTGATCAGCCATAATCCTAATGAATGGCGAAACAAGCTCAAAGGACTGAATCGGAGATGTGTTGCTGGAAAAGCGCAGCAGGTCAGGCAGCATCCAGGGAACAGGAGAATCGACGTTTCGGGCATAAGCCCTTCTTCAGCCCTTCCTGAAGAAGGGCTTATGCCCGAAACGTCAATTCTCCTGTTCCCTGGATGCTGCCTGACCTGCGATTTTCCAGCAACACATCTCCGGCTCTGATCTCCAGCATCTGCAGACCTCACTTTCTCCTCAAAGGACTGAATGGCTTACTGCTCAAGTTTCCTGTTTCTGCACAATTTAAAAATGGACCAGGATGATCTGTTCAGAAAACTGAGAGCAGAGAGGAAAGTGATTTGATGACTTCACAGTAGAGATGGTGAAAATAGCAGAGGATGACATGTTGAGTAGAGTCTGGGATGGAAGGTGAGGTCGCCTGTCATGATTTTTGGAAAAAGGAGGGAGGTGAGAAGTATGGGAAAAGGGTCAGGCTTGGTTGAAACCCTATTAATCACAGGAAGGAATTCTTTGATTGAGGAACAAGGAAGATGTGTCAGAAACGTGTATGGAAGATAACATCCCAAAACAGATGTGAAGTAGACTGGGAGAATCAGTGATAGGCAGACTAGTCAAGGAAGCTGAGGGGTTTGGGTTTGTAACACGTGATGGAGGCAAATTCATAGAAAGGAAAGGATAAATCAGAGATGGACTTCATAAAGGTGAAACAAGCATGGAAATTGGAAGCAAACCTTTTTTAAAAAAAAAAGCTGAAAGTTCTTTCATGCTTCATTCAGCTGTAAAATGTCAGTTAATAAAGGTGGTCCTTCCTTGTCAGCTATTACCTTTTCACTACAAGTGCTAAAGCAAGACTGTTGGAGTTTTTATCTGTGATTTCATGCTGAAGGATGTGATTAATGGTAGTCAATTAATATCTTGTTGGTTGAGTTATTTGGAATTCTGAATAGTTTGATCCAATCTTCTGTTGGATTTGAGTAAACTCTTGTTCTTCAAAATAGGTGCATCGGAACCACGAAATATGGCTTATATGAATCGACTTGGAATCTGGGGTGAAGGTACACCCTTCAAAGAATTCAATGATTTTATTCAAGCTGTGGAAAGAAGGTAAAAAGTAAACTTCACTGTCAGATTATTTAAACCATTCCCAGTTTCATATTTGTGTGATTGATGTGATGGATTCTAGGGTCTGTTGTCTAATGCTCCCCAGTGAATACAAGAAATTGATAATGTTTCTGTATCCTTTTATATGCAGTTAATTCACTTGTCTTGAGACAGGGAAAGCTTACCTGATAAACTTGTAATGCTCTCGCAGGAAGTGACAAACAATAAATAGTGCCTTGCCAGTATTGTTCATTTTCCAAGAACAAATTATAAAATTGAACTAATCACCATTCTTGCATAACATCTATAGCAGGGTTTGCTAAGTTATAACTTTTTCCTGACCCAGAGCAGTTAGAATTTTCTCTTTATAGCAGTATTTAGAGTCATAGTTAAGCAACATGGAAACAGATCTTTCAGTCCAACTTGTCCATGCCAACCCGATATCCTAAATTAATCTAGTCCTGTTTGCCAGCATTTGGCCCATATCCCCCTAAACCCTTCCTATTCATTAACCCATCCAGATGCCTTTTAAATGTTGTATTTGTACCAGCCTCCTCCACTTCCTCTGTAAATTCATGCCATGCATGCACCACCCTCTGCGTGAAAAAGTTGCCCCTTAGGTCCTTTTTAAATCTTTCCCCTCTCACCTTCAACCTGTGCCCTCTAGTTTTGGACTCTGCTACCCTGGGGAAAAATACTTTGTCTATTCACCCCATTTATCCCCCTCATGATTTCATAAACTTCTAAAAGGTTACCCCTCAGCCTCCAACGCTCCAAGGAAAATAGCCCCAAACTATTTTGCCTCTCCATATGGCTGAAACCCATCTGACCTGCCAATAGCCTTGTAATTCTTTTCTGAACCCTTTCAAGTTTCATAACATCCTTCGTAAAGCAGGGAGACAGAATTGGACACAGTATTCCAAAAGTGGCCTAGCCAACGTCCTATACAGCCACAACATGGCCTCCTAACTCCTATGAGAAAATGAGGACTGCAGATGGTGGAGAATCAGTCGAAAAGGGTAGCGCTGGAAAAGCACATCAGGTTGGGAGCTGATGAAGGACTTATGCCTGGAGCATCGCCTGTCCTGCTGCCTGATCATCTGTGCTTTTCCAGTGCCACCCTTTTTGACACTCCACTCTTACATTCAGTGCAGTGACCAATAAAGGCAAGTGTACCATATGCTGCCTTCACTATCCTATCTACCTGTGACTCCACTTTACAGGAGCTATGAACCTGCACTCCAAGGTCTCTTTGTTTAGCAACACTCCCCAGGACCTTACCATTAAGTGTGTAAGTCCTGCCCTGATTTGCCTTTCCAAAATGCAGCACCTGACATTTATCTAAATTAAACTCCATCTGCCACTCCTCGGCCCATACTCCATCTGATCAAAGTCTCGTCCCACTCTGTGGGAACCTTCTTGGATGTCTACTACATCACCAATTTTGGTGTCCATATCTACAAAATTACTAATGCTTCCTGTGTTCAGTTCCAAATCACTTCTGTAAATGACAAAAAGCAGTGGACACAGCACAGATCCTTGTGTGGCACCATTTAATTAATTTTTTTTTAAAGTTAGCATGATAACCTGATGTACAAATTTCATATGACCCTTAAGAGTTTATTAAGCTATTTTCTATCACGTTAACGATATAATCAGAAACTTATTTCTCTACATCGAACTATTCCAGATGATATGTTGCTTTACATTCCTGATATCTGAATTAACTAGATTACGATAAATTCAACTTTATACATAATTTGTTGATAGGGTGGACCATATTATTCCACTGCACTCCCATTTGAGCTGAGCTTATTTTGGTTTGGAAGATTATCTGCAAGACTACTCTTTACTAGGTCTGTAAAGTGAACTTTGAGGGGAGTGTGGCAACAAGGTCTCTATTTCCTTTTGTGTCTGTCAATCTGATTCATAAATATTGTGCTCTGTTCAGTAATCCAGCTATTTTTAACAAAGATTCTCATGTAAAAAACTGCTTCTCAAAGGTTTTGTGGTTGTTTACAATAAAGTTACAAGGAATATAACTGCACTGATTTATTTTTTCCCTTAAACCAGAGGTGTTGGGGCAATGGAGATTGTTGCCATGGATATGAAGCTAAGAGGAATGTATATAGCAAGACAGCTGAGCTTTTCCGGAGTGACCTTCAAAATTGAAGAAGTTCCCCTCAGTCAAGATTACATCAAGATGTATAATAAAGCAGTTAAACTGGTAAGTCTTTGTTTAAGCTTCAGACTTTTCATTGGATGTATAAACTTTGGAATTCAAATCAACCTCTTTGGAGTGTTGAAGGTTCTTGAGCAATGAGAGGGAAAATATGATTAGATGGCCAAAATCCTTTTCCATTGTACTGTGTGTGTGTGGTGGCCACCACTGAGAAAAATAAATTTTTTTTTTGAGGGCTGTTTGTGAGATTTGCTCAGAGACAAATGTTTGTCTTTCATGCTATACCTTTTTGGTTTACAAGGGATCCTTCATTCTTTTGAAGGCTTTAATTTGGATGCAGACATGCAGCAATATTAAGTTCTGAATGTGTTAATTTTTATTTCGGTGCTGTTTCTTCAGATAAATGTACAAATACCAAAGATTGTGTGTGTGTGTGTATATATATTAATATTTTAATTTGAATTTAATGTTTGTAATTTACTATAAATAAATCTCATACTATTTTTAATGCGCTCATGGAAGTAACTGGTTAAATTCATAATGCACTATAAAAATATAAAACATCATAACTGATTTCCAGAAGTTTTACTGTAACTGGGGAAAAAGTCTGTAAACTGCTTCCTCTTAAAATTGAAAGTAAGATGCTGAATATCGAGGTAAATACCCCTTCATAGCCTGTGCTTCTGTATATAACAGATTTAAGTGCTTGGATATCTTGATTGCCTCCCATTTATCGAAAGATATTTTGGCTTGTTGAATATTGAGTGTCTCTAAACTTGATCAGTGATAAATGAAATTGCACATTGCATTAACGATGTTTTAGCAGACCTTTTTTTGTGCCGGCCAATGCATCCTCTCCCTTGACCCAGCTGAAATAGGGGTCTCTGCTCTCTGCAGACATGCACATTTCTCCTCGCCTATTCAAAAGTGTGCGAGATGGAACTCATGGTGGAACTGGAGCAACACATTAGAAATAGATCCTGAGATAGGAGGTAGAGCTTCCCTTGATTTTGTCTCTGATGCAATGACTTTTTCTCAGATTTTTTTTTGAGTAGGTGTGTTTCGTCAAATCCCTACATATGGAAGCAGGCCATTTAGCCCATCAAGTCGACGCTGACCCTCTGCAGAACATCCCACATAGACCTCCCCCCACTGTGTACCCTTTCACTGTAATTCTGCATTTCCCATGGCCAATCCATCTAACCACATTGTTGGACTGTGGGAGGAAACAGGACCGTCCGGAGGAAATCTGCGTAGACACCGGGAGAATGTGCAAACTCCAGTCACTCGACTGGAATCGAACCTGGGTCCTTGTTGCTGTGAGTCAGCCTTGCTAGCCATTGAGCCGCTGTCACTTCAGTGTAGTTTGAGCACTAAATGTCATGGATTTTGGATCTTGTCTACTGCTGGTTTCTTTACTTGGTTGTAAACCTTTTGCTCCATGGTGTGAGAGAAGTGAGAAAGCAATGCTATAGGTGTAGATTGCTTGTAACTGTTTTTAATTTCCCCAGCAACTTAATGTAGCATATCTTTTGAGGTAATTGTTTGAGGGATATCAAAATAGGAACGGAGCATGTGGAAAGCAAATGAAGCGAGTCGTGAGTTCATGGAATGCCCTGCCAGTACCAGTGGTGGACTCTCCCTCTTTATGGGCATTTAAAAGGGCATTGGATAGACATATGGAGGATAGTGGGCTAGTGTAGGTTAGGTGGGCTTGGATCGGCGCAACATCGAGGGCCAAAGGGCCTGTACTGCGCTGTATTGTTCTATGTTCTATAAGTGTTGACATTTATTGAAAGGGGAATTGAGAATGAAGTAGGGAAGTTCCATGATGTCTCACGGAGGCCTTAAAGATCACATCTGTACTGCCATGCACACTATTGGTCACCTTACCTTAGGAGGTACTGTGTATATTTGCATCAGAGGAGGTTCAGACAGTGTTTACTTAGCTGATTTCAGAATGAAAATTTCAACTTGTGATTAGAGTTATCTTAGGGAGGAAGGTTTAACAGATTGAGCCTGTACTCTATGTTTAGCAAGCGGTGATCTTATTAATACATATGGGATCCTCAGGAGATACCATAAAGAGGATACTTGGGAGATGCTTCCTTTCATGTAGGGAGCTTGGAGTCAAGGGTACAGTTTAAAAATTATACCCTCCCATCTAAGACTAAGTTGAGAAATTTTTTTCTTGAGGATTTTTGTTTGCTGAATTTCTCTCTCAGAAAACAATGTAAGCAGGTTAATGGGAACATATAGCTGAGGTCAGCTATGATCCTATTGAACGGTAGAGGAATCTCATGAGGCCAAATATTCTAATTCTTGTGTGAACCAGAATAGTGCTGGAGTGTGGATCAAATCAATTGGACTAGTACTGGATTTAAGAACAATGCCGGATGAATCTGCGAACTTGACGTTTGTAATCCTTGTGAAATGTGTTAAAGGTTCTAACCAATGATTGATTTTGTTGGGGTATAGTAGGACAAAACATTTAACTGGAACTTTTCTTGGATAACATTTTCACAACTTCAGGACTTTGCAAGGTGCTCTTAGAACTACTGAATCACATTTTAAGTGCAGACACAGTGAGGAAAATGGAAGCCATTTGATCAACAGCAAATTTCCACACATGACAGTGGTAATGAGCTGAATTATTTTAAAATGCTGGCTGGGGACACCAGGACAAATTTCTAGTGTGTCTTCAAAAAGTGTCACAGAATCTTTTATCACCAGGCAGAACCTTATTTTGTCTTTGTGCTTGAAAAATTATAACTTAGTACAGAACTGAGTGGTGAACCAAATGTCAACTATAAATTAATTACTTGAGACTTTGTGGTTAATGGTCAGCTCCAGGATGATTTGGTGATGATAATGCCCTTCAATGTTGCAGGTAAACTGCTAAATTTTCTCATTGCATTTGATTTGGCCAACTAGCACTTGAGTGATGAGAAACATGATTGCAACCACTTGTCCACATGTGCTTGGTGTACAGTTCTTGAAGCATCTGGACATGGGCTACTTCGTGATCTGAGGAATTGCAAATAATGCTGAATAGTCTGCAATTATTATTCTAACCTTTTGTTTGAAGGAAGGTAATTGAAGTAGTTGAAGATAATTGGGTCTTAAAGCGTTGAGTAACTTTGCAGCTATGTCCTTGGATTGAAATGGTTGACCTCCAACAGCCACAACTATTTTTTCTTTGTACTTGGGGTGACTCCAGCCAGTGGAGCACTTTGTCTAATTCATATTGACTTAATTTTACTTGGGCTTCTTGATGCTATATCTTGTCAGTTTTTGCCTTGATTCCAAGCGCTCACCATTTGCTTGTATTCTGGACCTCTCCATGTTTATACTGAGTTCATAATGTGGTCTGGACTTCACTGGTCCTAGTAAAAACCAAGTTGAGCATGAAGAGTTTATTGGTGAATAAATCCTGATGAGGCAGTGGCCTGGTGGTATTATCACTGTGAATTCAGAGGCCCAGCTAAGGCTCTGGGGACCTGGGTTCAAATCCTGCCATGGTAGATGATGGAAATTGAATTCAGTAAAAACCTGGAATTGAGAGACTTGTGATGTCCATGAAACCATTGTGAGAAAAACTCATCTGGTTCACTGATGTCCTTTAGGAACGGAAACTGCTATCCTTACCTTGTCTGGCTTATGTGACTCCAGACCCTCAGCAAAGTGGTTGACCCACGGCTGCCTTCTGGGCAATTAGAGATGGGCAATAAATGCTGGCCCAGCCAGTGACGCGCTCATCCCATGAATGAATTTTTAAAAAGTTAATAGCAGTGTGGATGTCACCTTGTATCACTGCTAATCAAGAGAAGATTGGAAAAGTACTTGCCTAGGTTAGATTGGGTGTACCTAGGCAATTTTCTGCACTGTTGAACAGGTGCTAATGTCCTGGAACAGCTTGAACAGGGACTTGGCACGTTCAGGATACCTTTAGTACATTAGGTGGGATGATGGGCCTGGTAACTTTGCTATATTTAAATTTCTCAGTCATGTTAGCAAATTGCTGAGCATTTGAGACCACCAGCAGAGCATTGTGTTCCCATAGCCTTGAAAACATTTTGTAGAATTTATTGCACAGTCTAAACAATTTTACCACTTCATCATCATCTTTCTATTGATCATTACAGAAATTTCCTGTACTCTGTTGGACCAACAGATTTGAATTTTGCAAGCCTAAACTCGAGCTGTTTGTGTTTTTTGTCTTTCAGTGGGTGGAGGCCAGGGAGAAATTTCAGATGTCAGCTGAGCTGATTGATGCAGAGCAACGGATGAAAAAGTCAATGTGGGGTCAGTTCTGGTCAGCACACCAGAGATTTTTCAAATACCTCTGCATTGCATCCAAAGTTAGAAGGATAGTACAACTGGCCCGAGAAGAGATCAAAAATGGAAAGGTAAAGTGATCTCAAAGGGACTGGTATTGAGAAATTCTTCCTTATGTCAGCAATTGTATTATGGAACCAGGGAAGATAGGTTTAAATTGCTTGTTAATAAATTCTTTAGGAACTTCTTTATCCAAAGAGTGGTTTTAATATGAACCCACTACCTGACTGAGTGAGTGTTTGAGGCAAAGAGGGAAACTCTTCCAGCTTATGCAAATCTAAGAGTTATCGTTGGCTATGTTCATGGGTGATCTGATTGGAGCATGAGCATTGTCCTGGATAGCTGAAGAAAATGAAACTGTAGATGTTGCATATTTGAAGTAGAAAAAGAACTTCCTGGAGCTATTCAGGTCAGTTACCATCTCTGGAGAGAGTTCGCACTTCAAGTCATTGACTTTTCATCAGTTGGAGTTGTAATAGGGTTTAATCAAATAAAGGACAAAGAATGGGAAGGTGCCAAAGGGGAAATCTGTGATAGGGTGGAAGGCAGGAGAAGTTAAATGCTAAGTGTGGTCGTGTGAAGCAAATGGGACAAGTTAACAAACAGAGGATCCCTCGACAGAAGGGTGGAGTGAGTACCAGCCATCTGAAGGCAAAATGAGAAGTGAGTTGAATCAAAATCTGTTGCCATGGAGTCTATCAACTGTTTAAAAAGACTTGCAAGTTTCCTAATTGATGATTGACCAATGACAGCAGTGTGTACCAGCCGAAGTCATCTCGGTTCCTTCAACAGCATCTTCCAAACATGTCACCAACACGAGCGAGGAAAACAAAATTAAAAATCACACGACACCAGGTTATAGTCCTACAGGTTTAATTGGAAGCACTAGCTTTCGGAACGCTGCTCCTTCATCAGGTGGTTGTGACAACTACCTGATGAAGGAGCAGCGCTCCAAAAGCTAGTGCTTCCAATTAAACCTGTTGGGCTATAACCTGGTGCCGTGTGATTTTTAATTTTGTACATGAGCTTTTTGAGGAAGAAACAAAGAGGATTGATGAGGGCAGAGTAGTACAGGTCATCTATATAGACTTCAGTAAGGCATTTGACAAGGTTCCCCATGGGAAACTGGTTAGCAAGGTAGATCTTGTGGAATACAGGGAGAACTAGCCATTTGGATACAGAACTGGCTTAAAGGTAGAAGACAGAGGCTGGCGGTGGAGGGTTGTTTTTCAGACTGGAAGCCTGTGACCAGTGGAGTGGCACAAGAATCGGTGCTGGGTCCTCTACTTTTTGTCATTTACGTAAATGATTTGGATGCGAGCATAAGAGGTACAGTTAGTAAGTTTGCAGATGACACCAAAATTGGAGGTGTAGTGGACAGCAAAGAAGGTTACCTCCGATTACAACAGGATCTGGACCAGATGGGCCAATGGGCTGAGAGTGGCAGATAGAGTTTAATTGCTCCATTTTGGGAAAGCAAGTCTTAGCAGGACTTGTACACATCATGGTAAGGTCGTGGGGAGTGTTGCTGAACAAAGAGACCTTGGAGTGCATGTTCACAGCTCCTTGAAAGTGGAGTTGCATGTAGATAGGATTGTGAAGAAGGCTTTCCTTTATTGGTCAGAGTATGGAGTATTACGAGGTCATGTTGAGGCTGTACAGGACATTTGTTAGGCCACTGTTGGAATATTGCGTACAATTCTAGTCTCCTTCCTATCTGAAAGATGTTGTGAAACTTGAAAGGGTTCAGAAAAGATTTACAAGGATGTTGCCAGGGTTGGAGGATTTGAGCTATAGGGAGAGGCTGAACAGGCTGGGGCTGTTTTCCCTGGAGTGTCAGAGGCTGAGGGGTGACCTTATAGAGGTTTATAAAATTGAGGGGCGTGGATAGGATAAATAGGCAAAGTCTTTTCTCTGGAGTGGGGGAGTCCAGAACTAGAGGGCATAGAACATAGAACATTGCAGTGCAGTACAGGCCCTTCGGCCCTCGATGCTACGCCGACCTGTCATACCAATCTGAAGCCCATCTAACCTACACGATTCCATGTATGTCCATATGCTTGTCCAATGATGACTTAAATGTACTTCAAGTTGGCAAATCTACTACCGTTGCAGGCAAAGCATTCCATACCCTTAATAGAGGGATCGAGTTCTGGAACCATGAGGTTATGCTACAGCTGTACAAAACGCTAGTGCAGCCGCACTTGGAGCATTGTGTACAGTTCTGGTCATAAACCGCATTATAAAAAGGATGTGGAAGCTTTGGAAAGGGTGCAGAGGAGATTTACTAGGATGTTGCCTGGTATGGACGGAAGGTCTTACGAGGAAAGGCTGAGTACACTCTGAGTAAAGAAACTACCTCTGACCTCTGTCCTATATCTATCACCCCTATATCTATCACCCCTCAATTTAAAGCTCTGCCCCCTCGTGCTCACCGCCACCATTCTTGGAAAAAGGCTCTCCCTGTTCACCTTATCTAACCCACTGATTATATGTCTCTATTAAGTCACCTCTCAACCTTCTTCTCTCCAATGAAAACAGCCTCCAGTCCCTCAGCCTTTCCTCGTAAGACCTTCCCTCCATACCAGGCAACATCCTAGTAAATCTCCTCTGCACCCTTTCCAAAGCTTCCACATCCTTCTTATAATGCGGTGACCAGAACTGTACACAATACTCCAAGTGCGGCTGCACTAGCGTTTTGTACAGCTGTAGCATAACCTCATGGTTCCAGGACTCGATTCCTCTATAAATAAAAGCTAAAACACTATTTGCCGCCTTAACAACCCTGTCAACCTCGGTGGCAACTTTCAAGGATCTGTGTACCTGGACACCGAGATCTCTCTGCTCATCTACACTACCAAGAATCTTACCATTAGCCCAGTACTTTGCATTCCAGTTACTCCGACCAAAGTGAATCATCTCATACTTGTCCGCATTAAATTCCATTTGCCACCTCAGCCCAGCTCTGCAGGTTATCTATGTCTCTCGATAACCTACAACATGATTCGTCACTATACATAGCTCCACTGACCTTGGTGTCGTCTGCAAATTTACTAACCCACCCTTCTACGCCTTCATCCAGGTCGTTTATAAAAATGACGAACAGCAGTGGACCCAACACCGACCCTTGCGGTACACCACTAGTAACTGGACTCTAGGATGAACAGTTCCCATCAGCCACCACCATCTGTCGTCTTTCAGCAAGCCAATTACTGATCCAAACTGCTATATCTCCCACAATCCCATTCTTCCGCATTTTGTACAATAGCCTACTGTGGGGATCCTTATCGAATGCCTTGCTGAAATCCATATACTCCACATCAACGGTTTACTCTCACCTACCTGTTTGGTCACCTTCTCAAAGAACTCAAGGTTTATGAGGCACGACCTATCTTTCACAAAACCGTGCTGACTATCCCTAATCAAATTATTCTTTTCTAGATGATTATAAAGCCTATCTCTTATAACCTTTTCCAACACTTTACCAACAACTGAAGTAAGGCTCACTGGCTATAATTACCAGGGTTGTCTCTACTCCCCTTCTTGAACAGGGGAACCACATTTGCTTAGTCTGTCTGCAAGAATAGTGCCAGAAATGACGATTTAAAGATCAATGCCAACGGCTCAGCAATCTCCTCCCTGGCTTCCCAGAGGATCCTAGGATAAATCCCATCCAGGACGTGTATTTCCACACTCTGCAGGATTTCTAATACCTCTTCCTTGTGAACCTCAATCCCACCTAGTCTAGTAGCCTGTATCTCAGTAATCTCCTCGACAACATTGTCATTTTCTAGAGTGAATACTATCGAAAAATATTCATTTTATGCTTCCCCTATCTCCTCTGACTCCACACACAACTTCCCACTACTATCCTTGATTGGCCCTAATCTTACTCTCGTCATTCTTTTATTCCTTAAATACCTATAGAAAGCCTTAGGGTTTACCTTCATCCTATCCGCCAACAACTTCTCATGTCGTCTCCTGGCTCTTCTGAGCTTTCTCTTTAGGTCTTTCCTGGCTACCTTGTAACCCTCAAGCACCTTAACTGAGCCTTCACATCTCATCCTAACATAAGCCGCCGCCTTCCTCTTGACCAGAGATTCCACTTCCTTCGTAAACCACGGCTCCCGTGCTCTACAGCTTCCTCCCTGCCTGACAGGTACATACATAACTAGGGGACACAGTAGCTTTTCCTTGAATAATCTCCACGTTTCTAATGTGCCTATCCCCTGCAGTTTCCATCCCCAACCTATGCTTCCTAAATCTTGCCTAATCGCATCGTAATTGCCTTTCCCCCCAGCTGTAACTCTTGCTCAGTGAATAACGCCTATCCCTTTCTATCACTAAAGTAAACATAACAGAATTGTGATCGCTATCACCAAAGTGCTCACCTACTTCCAAGTCTAACACCTGGCCGGGCTCATTACCCAGTACCAAATCTAGGTTTAGGGTGAGAGGGGAAAGGTATAAAAGAGACCTAAGAGGCAACTTTTTCACACACGGTGGTACAGGTACAGAATGAGGTGCCAGAGGAAGTGGTGGAGGCTGGTACAATTGCAGCATTTAAGAGGCATTTGGATGGGTATATGAATAGGAAGGGTTTGGAGGGACATCGGCTGGGTGCTGGCAGGTGGGACAAGATTGGGTTGGGATATCTGGTCGGCATGGACGGATAGGACCAAAGGGTCTGTTTCCATGCTGTACATCTCTATGACCCTCGTCCAGCACTGGCATCTCCAAATTAGGAAAACAAAGGCAGCAGATAAATGAGACTACCACCTGCAAGATTCCCTCTTAGCCTCCATCCTGACTTGGAACTGTTATTCACCTTTCACTATCACTGCTTCAAAATCCTAGAACTTCAGTGCACTATGATTGTGCCTACAGCCCAAGGGCTGCAGCCATTCAGGGAGACAGCTCATTACCACTTTATCAAGGCAATCAGTAATGGCTCATAACTGGCTTGTTCAGTCACTGATGCCTACGTTCTATTTATTAGTAGATCCATTTATTGGTAAACATAAAAATTTAAAATGTGAATTAAAGAAAATAATCTATGCATTAGTGAATGTTAATGTTGGAAGATCACAGGTTGCTGGTGTGGACAATGAAGAAATGTGCACTATTTTCACGTGAGGTCAAAAAATATTGGAGTAATAGAATAATAAGAACTTTAGATTAGTTAGTGTGGAAACAGGCCCTTCGGCCCAACAAGTCCACACCGAACCTCCGAAGAGCAACCCACCCAGACCCATTCCCCTACATTTATCCCTTCACCTAATACTACAGGCAATTTAGCATGGCCAATTCACCTAACCTGCACATTTTTGGACTGTGGGAGGAAACTGGAGCACCGGGAGGAAACTGGAGCACCAGGAGGAAACCCACGCAGACACTGGGAGAATGTGCAAACTCCACACAGTCAATCGCCTGAGGCGGGAATTAAACCCAGGTCTCAGGAGCTGTGAGGCAGCAGTAGCACGGCCAATTCACCTGACCTGCACATTTTTGGACTGTGGGAGGAAACCAGAGCACCCGGAGAAAACCCACACAGACACTGCGAGAATGTGCAAACTCCATACAGATAGTCGCCCGAGGCTGGAATTGAACCTGGGACCGTGGTGCTGTGAGGCAGCTGTGCTATCCTCTGAGCCTCCGTGCCGCCCAAGGCTTCTGCAAGTTTGCCTACATTATACCCGAGTGCCCAACAAAATTATATCTTTCCATTCCACAGGATTTAGACTTTGCTTTAAATAAAGTTTTAAAGGGATAATTGTACAGACAATTGTTGACTAAAATGATGTTACCTGTTCTAATGGTTTTATTTTGGAATTGTAGTGCGTGGTTATTGGTCTGCAATCTACTGGCGAAGCAAGAACTCTTGAAGCTCTGGAGGAAGGTGGTGGTGAACTGAATGATTTTGTTTCAACTGCTAAGTATGTTTAAATAGTATTACTGCCTGTAATTGTAAATTAATCAATGTTTCTAAAAAGCATCAATTACTCTTGCCAATTTCTATAAAAATACCTTTTGTAAACTATCAACTCAGGTCTCTAAATTAGTTATGCAGCTGAAAGTTACTGTCAGCTTTATCTTACTGTGCAATCATTTGCAACTTAGAATTTTACATGTTTGCTACATGTGCAGTTGAACGTAAATATCCGGTGCAAGGAAGGAAAATTTTGTACAAATTCTTCATGATTTAGTATACCTTTTAATTGCTGATATATTTGTCTTCCTGATTTCATTACTTAGTTGTGAAATTCTTGATTACTAGATTTCATTAGGCTCTACCTCTATAACTGCACGTTCTTTGTCAACTTTATGAAAGCTCTCAAGCAAGAGTGGACATAGAAATGTAATTTTTAAAGCTACTCGCAATGTTTATTTTAATAGTCTTGAATTTAAAGGTCAGTTCTTAATTTTTTTTGTTTATCGCCCATGTCAAACATTTGAAAATTTCAAGCCCAGGTTGGATTTGTGTAGCTTGTTGGACAATTTAAGGCTGTATAGTCTAAATATTTCAAACAATTACTGCAGGTAACCCGTAGAAATGCCACTACAAAGGTTTGCCATTTTCAGTAAGATATGAATGATACCTTGGGCAATGGAAATTGTGACACATGGGAAGATTTGAAACATGGTCCTACACAAACATCAACCCAGCACCACACTCAGTTGGTCATTTGCAAGCATGCTGTTCGAAATAAAGACCAATTTTTGTGTTAGCTTCCACAATTTCAGAATGTCTCAATGTCCTTTTCAGCTACTTAATTACCTTTTTTTTTACTCACTCCTGACAAGTCACTGCAGATAGCAGAATAAAAAGTTTTGGTATTTTAAGTTCTAAACAGAAGACCTGGAAAGGATTCATCCTCTCAGTTTTGCAAATTGAATCTTAATAGTAGGTCTTCTGTTATGGCTAGAAGTGTTTCAGTTTTGTGTCCTATTTAAAAACTACTCATTTTGGTGAGGATTTCTCTATGGCAGAACAGACCAGCCATACTGACCAAAAAAAGGTTATATTTGACCTGTGCTGAGTTTACAGCTATTATCAGAGGTAAAATGTTGACTGCAGACCCAACAATTATTTACTGATTTCTGCTAGAAAGCAATTTGGCTCAGACCCAAAGACTCTCACCATACCTACAATGTGTATGTATATAATAAATTAGAGCTGATAATACCTATCAAATTAGTCACAACAGCCAGAGTCTTAAAATGTCTTCAGATTGAAGAATACAGGGCAATTGTTTACATAACTTGATTATTAAAACATTTTTGAAATAATTTCAGAGGAGTCCTTCAGTCTTTGACTGAGAAACACTTCCCAGCACCTGACAGAAAGAAGCTGTACAGTTTGTTGGGGATAGATATGACTGTGTCCAGTAATCATGACTCTCCCACTGACAGTCCATCAAGACACAGCAAAGGAAAAAAGCGAAAAGGTACAAGCTTGCTTGATTTTGCTGATTGTGATGCTGGTTGCTTCATACCTTGTGACTACCAGTGGGTGTGGCAATGATGAAAGATCATTCTTTCAGAATGTAAACTAAATCTGATTTGTTGAGCTGTTTTCATCGGAAATGCATCTGTACATGTTGTATATTTGAGATTGTAAGTTCTGTAATCTTTGCACTTTAGTGTAACTGATATTTGCATAATGGAGTTTTGCATCCATCTAGTCAAATAGCACAACATGAAACCCTTTTTGCATTCTGATTGTGACCTCTCATTGCCACATGTATTCTCTGGTGCTTAGAAAAAATTACTTGAAAATACAGTGTGCAAGTTTTAAATGTAAACCCCAAATACGCGATTGGACAGCAGACAGATTTGCAAGAACTAAATTGCGTTAAACTGCACAAAAATATATCTTTCCTACTGAATGAGGCATAAGCTAACTTATCAACTAGTTTTTGAGAACTGCCCTGCCATCCTCTTTTACAAGCTCTACTTGTATATTAGTCTGTGGTATTTGCCAAGACAAGCCACTGCCTGGTCAGCCTTGTGTAGAGGGTTGGTCTTTCATTCTACCCAAGTTTTTTCTTTGTATGAGCTCGTAGTGCAGATGTTTTTGTTTGACTCAATTACTTCCTTAGTACACTGAAAATCGTTCAGTCACAATGCTCCCCATCATTCTGAGGCTATAGCACCATGTGAATAGCCAAGACAGCACCCTTTCAAAATTCTTCTGTGACTTTGCCTCACCCAGCTCCTGAATTTTCCTACAGTCTTATTTTCCCCGTAACACCCCAGTCCTTCATCTGTACTCTTAAACTCTCCACTTCTCCAGGCAGTTAGTTATGTTGCTTTCCCTCAACCCACTACAAAGTTTTTTTTAAAAAAAGAAAACTTTTACAAATTTTCATTTTAAGCTAATGAGGACAAAAGGGAAGCAAAGAAACCTCGTAAGAGCAAAGGACTTGCTGGAAGCAGCTCTTCAGAGAGTGAGTCTGAAGTATCTGAAAGCGAAGGAAGTGATGAAGAAAGTTTTCTGTCGGTCAGTTCTGGTGATGATGACTTCAACCCTTTCAGAGATGAATCTTCGAATGAAGAAGATGGTAAGTCAGTGAAAATGGTGATTGTTATGGCAGGTAATTTGCAGATGGAGAAGTGCGAGCATGATTCAGCAAATTATCCTTTTTGTAATAGTCAGTTTAGCACTAAATGAGTGTTTCAACAGTTGGGCATCAAACACTTTAAATAATGTACTATGCAACTTGCATAGTATCTTCACTATCAACATTGCAGGATATTTCATTGGAAGTAGGGGACCTTTGACTCTTAGCACAAATCAGTCAGAGTAGGGGATGTGATTAAAGGAGGACTGAAGGAATAAACTTTGAGTCTTCTGATGGTGAGAGAGCTCTTAGCTTGGCTTTTGGTGTAGGAGAGAATTCTAGAATTGGTGTTGGCAGTAGGCAAGGATTACCATATAAGCTTCACTTCAAAAACTGGAAAATGTAGACTGATGCCCCAATGTGGACATAGTCTGAGGACGTGGAATGATCTGTTGGTGATAGCTTTTATACTGAATTAGCCATTATTGCTGACGCACACGGGAGGTGGAATGGCAGGCAGGACATAATATGTAGTAGGATAGATGGGGCAAATCCTGAACTTTCAAAGGGATTGAATGCATAATAGAAATTCCACTCCTGGTCAAGTGGAGTAGTTATAGTAGTTTGTGTATCCATTTTTGAGGTCAGTTAGTTTTGTGACGCCAAGAATATGAAAGGAGTTTGTCTGAGTATTAGAGATTAGTTTGGTTATGTCAGAAACTAGATTATATTCTGAGAAGTGATCATGGCTCAGGGTGGGTGAGACACTGCTGTAGCAAAAAAGTGACTCTGGGACAAAATAATCCAATTTTTTTTTAGTTTCAAAAGAGGATGAAAGGAATTGGGCTGTGATTTAGAAAGGAGGAATGCAATTTTGGTGTTTGCATCTTGAATAAGGTGTTGAGTTTGTTGAGGAGAATGATACCATGATGGGTAGAAGGTCACGGTGGGAATTGGAAGCAAGGTGTACTGTTAACAGCCCCAAGAAACTTTTCTGGAACGGAGGTAAGGGTTCAAAGGTGTTATCAATGAGAAATGTATTTCTTTGTCTCTCAAAATATTTTTTTTGCATGCCATTGGTGCATGTGAAAAGTTGTCATGATATTAAATAATCAACAAAGCCCTGGACTGGTTCATTGTGCAACTTCAGTGTTTCTGCGCCTTTTGGGTGGTGAATCTTCCTTCCGTTTTGATGAATGTTCAATTTCTGTTTGCTGTTCAACTTTTTTCTGCTGTCTCTAACAGATCCTTGGTTAGTGAGGAAGGACCGCAAGAAAGACAAAGACAAGAAGAAGAAAAAGAAAAGTATTGATCCTGATTCTATTCAAAGTGCCTTACTAGCATCTGGCCTTGGATCAAAAAAGCCTAGTTTCTCAACCACCACAGTCAGTAGCACAACAAACAATACAATTCCTTCAGGTACTGATAGTGGAAATGTAAAACGTTTCAGTCAGTTAAAGGTAGAAATTTAACTCTGCTTTGGAGCGATGTTTGTTTGTTTGTTTGGTAGAGACAATATGT
Organism: Chiloscyllium plagiosum; assembly: GCF_004010195.1. NCBI lineage: Eukaryota > Metazoa > Chordata > Chondrichthyes > Orectolobiformes > Hemiscylliidae > Chiloscyllium > Chiloscyllium plagiosum. The sequence continues at coordinate 121,196,389 of NC_057715.1, read as the reverse complement.
TTGTACTACATATTGACATTCTAGCACAGGTTTAAATCTTTTGAAATTTCTCAAGTCCTTTCCTGTTAACATGTTTTATTTTCTTTTTCCCTTTCTTCTCCAAATGAAACCAATAGGTAATAGCAGCCATAGTATTGTAGCCAGTGAAGATGCAGTAGAAAGAGCGCAACAATTGAAACGAGAGTTGCTTGAGAAGTTGGAGAGGCTTGCTGAAGACCTGCCTCCCAACACCCTGGATGAATTAATAGATGAGCTTGGTGGTCCAGATAATGTAGCAGAGGTTAGTTTGAAGAAAGTATTCTGGCAATGTTGCATTTACAATGAAGATTTCTATTTATCTAATAACTTCAATGCAGGCAAACATCCCAAGATGCTTCACAGAAGTGTTAAAATGAATGGTTAACATCATGAGAGAATCAAGCAAATGATCAAACAGTTCTGTGGAGTATCTTGAAGACCAAAAGGAAATTTAGGTGAAGTTGGATTAAAGGCACAGCTGACGATGCATCTGAAAGGTGTGAATTTGGGCCACAGATCTTTAGACCTGACGGGTAGAATTCCCCAAGTGGTAGTGTTATGACATGGTGGTGAACCCCTCTATTAATTAAAATAAACACCCACAAAAGCTCACCTCGCCTCGTAACCTGTTAAAGCATGAGTGACTGAGAGCTCCCAGATTCTATTAATTAAAGAAAATAATACCAATTTATTCTTTAACTCTAAGAGTGAACATTAAATACCAACTATTCACAACTCCTAAAACCTCCCCTGCACTCCCCTCCCAACTAACTGTTACCTGCCTCCAACTCTAACAGTATACTGTTCCAATAAAACACTTAGTAAAATTACATCAACTTAAGTTCAAAACTATATGGTGGTTGTCATCTCCGCCATCTGTTTTCTGGCTGAAGATCTCCCATGGTCATCGTCTTTCTTTGACTGCAAATATGTTTCATATGATAGTGTGTTTCAATCTTTTGGGTCTCTCTCTCTCTCTCTCTCTCTCTCTCTTTCTCCTCTCTCTCTTCGCTCCCGCTCCCGCTCCCGCTCCCGCTCCCGCTCCCGCTCCCGCTCCCGCTCCCGCTCCCGCTCCCGCTCCCGCTCCCGCTCCCGCTCCCGCTCCCGCTCCCGCTCCCGCTCCCGCTCCCGCTCCCGCTCCCGCTCCCGCTCCCGCTCCCGCTCCCGCTCCCGCTCCCGCTCCCGCTCCCGCTCCCGCTCCCGCTCCCGCTCCCGCTCCCGCTCCCGCTCCCGCTCCCGCTCCCGCTCCCGCTCCCGCTCCCGCTCCCGCTCCCGCTCCCGCTCCCGCTCCCGCTCCCGCTCCCGCTCCCGCTCCCGCTCCCGCTCCCGCTCCCGCTCCCGCTCCCGCTCCCGCTCCCGCTCCCGCTCCCGCTCCCGCTCCCGCTCCCGCTCCCGCTCCCGCTCCCGCTCCCGCTCCCGCTCCCGCTCCCGCTCTCGCTCTCGCTCTCGCTCTCGCTCTCGCTCTGATGGTTACTGTCTGACTTTCAAACTGCCTGTCTTTTTTTTAATACCCCCAACATCGGATTGTTCTCATTGGTTTGATGTTAGCAAAATAATAAATACAAACTTGATTGTGTTTTAGTGTCCTGAGGCATAACGTAAACTAGTTAAATTTTATTTGTAGTCAAAACAGCAACCAACTCAGGTACTCATTTCACAGCCTCATGTTACATTTTCAATTTTCCAGTACACTGACACTGTTAGCTCGTAATATTATAGGTACTTGTAAGCTCTGTACAAAAGTGTTCACACTCTCGTAAAGATACAATACACGCCTTCAACTTCATAAGTGTTTGCTTTCTCTTTTTGCTTCTGCAACTGCTTGCTCTTATTCCATTTTTCATATAATATCAGTATTAATTTTATGGCTACTGTACAGTTGGGCAAAACAAATAATGTTAGGGAATGCAATTTCGTTTTGCCGCACATTTGCTAACCTTTGACCTTTAATCAAAGTAACTTGTATGATGTCACACAGTTTTGTTAGCTTCTGCTTGAGATTATTTTGGTTGGTTCCTAAATTGATCTGCTTGAATCAAGTCTCTTTAAATGAAAATTGATTACATTTGTTAATTATAACTTTTTTTTTCCTAGATGACTGGCCGGAAAGGCAGGGTTGTGAGCAATGATGATGGTAGCATATCTTATGAATCTAGATCCGAACTTGATGTTCCTGTTGAAATCCTGAATATAACAGAAAAACAGCGGTTTATGGATGGAGAGAAGGTATGAGTAATTGAACTTCTTTTCGAACCGAAATTGTACAGACTATTATAACAAATTGTCCTATTTGCTTATCAGAATATTGCAATCATTTCGGAAGCAGCCAGTTCTGGTATATCATTGCAAGCAGATCGCAGAGTTAAGAACCAAAGGCGACGTGTGCACATGACCTTGGAATTGCCTTGGAGTGCAGACCGTGCTATTCAGCAATTTGGTGAGATAATCTTAAAATTTTATTTAATTTGCTAATGTTTATTTAGTAATCTTGTATTCCAGACATTTGAGTATTATGAAAGGGGGATTTGGCCGTCCAGGAGTTGCATTAGAAGGGACTTTTTTAATTTAAAGAATGATGAAAACTTAGTTGAAATTGCATTTTCAACTGAGATATAAAGATTTTTAAAGAAGGATGTGGAGATGCTGGTGTTGGACTGTGGTGTTCTAAGTTAAAAATCACACAACACCAGGTTATTGTCCAACAGGTTTAATTGGAAGCACACTAGCTTTCGGAGCGACGCTCCGAAAGCTAGTGTGCTTCCAATTAAACCTGTTGGACTATAACCTGGTGTTGTGATTTTTAACTTTAAAGACGGATGTTACCAGAAATGGCGCAACATGTGTAAATGGTGTTGTGTTACTGACCAGTCATGGCCTGATTGAATGGAGAAAGTTAGACAGGCTGAATGGCATATTTGTGCATCTGTGAAGTCTTGTAGACTAAGGGTAATGTGCAATTATTTGAATTTGCAAGGGGTTCATGTATACAGGTACCTGAGCAGCTCTTGTATTTCTTCTTTAAAATTTCCAGATCAGGAAACGCAATCGCATTTTACGTTGACCTTTTTAAAACAACAAACTGTCAGGTGACTGAGTAAATTTAATGCTTAATAGAAGACCAGAGCATGCTTATTGCTATTTTGCAAGTGGGATTGTGGTAGCATCAGATTGAGTATCATATTTTTTTTCCTCAAGGTCCTCTAAAGCTACCTCAAGGTAAAGCTAAGGACAAGTTGAAAAGTGTTCTCAAAGCCTGCAACAAAAACAATCTGTTTGTTTGCTTGTGGGAGTTAAGGGCTATTTTTGTTCAAATTAGATGAATGTGATTTCGCAGGAGTGGGACAAAGTGATTTGAAGGGTCTAAAATGAGTGGCATAGATATAAGATTGGAAGAAATTTAGTGCAGAAACCAGTGCAAATTTCTTTCATATACAGGCTTTTGAGGCGGAGTTCGGTTGAAGCAGAGATTTTTATAAACACTTGAGTAAAGAATTCTCTTGGGCCTTTAAGAGAATGGGAACAGAGGGATAAAACAGAACAGATGCATGGGATCAGGATGACTGTTCACATCAAGAAAATGTGGAAAGAACAGTTGGGCTGTACCTCATGTTTGTTGTTACTTGTGAATATCTACAATCCTTATTTGGTCATAAGTGACATGACTTGTGACTTGTCAATGGTCTGTATGCACCCTGTACTGTGGATTGATTGGGTGTGTTGTATTGCTGCTTCGAGATGGCTCAAAAGCTTTGGTAGTTGAATTTATTTGTAAAGTTCAGGTGTAATGGATGCAATGCTCTTTGTAGCAAACAAATTTGTGGTTAAACTCGACAGGTCTGGCAGTATCTGTGGGAAGAAAGCAGAGTTAACGTTTCAAGTCTGGTGACTCCTCATAGGAGTTGCCAGACTGAGTTTCACCAACAAATTCTGTTGTTGTTTCCAACATCCACAATTCTTTGTTTTATCTTAATGCAGTTGTACTACTACATGTAAATATGGATGTAAGGATACCAAAAGAATAGCTTCTAACCAGACTCAACAGTACCTGGTTAATTGAAGTTGATTTTTATTTGCTGTAATTGTGAAAATGATATTTTATTTGCAGGTAGAACCCATCGGTCAAACCAAGTGACCTCTCCTGAGTATGTTTTTCTCATCTCTGAATTGGCAGGGGAACAAAGATTTGCTTCAATTGTTGCAAAAAGACTGGAAAGTTTGGTAAGTTAACGTCTTTTCAAAACAGTTTTGAACATTCCCTGCTTTCATTGTTTCAGCTCTGTTCCATGAGTTGCTCTTACAATGTACTAAAATGTACTAAATTTCTTTGACCGTCTCTCTCTCATTCTGCTGTACGAATGACTATCTAAATTATAATGGTGTGAGATCTTTCCTTTGACAGATATGTTGTCATATGTTTACTGTTTTTGTGCTGTACTTCATTGTGATTAGTTGGACTCAGTATTCTGAATAATATAATACAGTGGTCTGTGAAAGTACCCTCGCTTAAATACAAGTCTTCTCTCCCCAGTTCAGAAAATGCAATGAACTGTTCTCACTTAAGCAAGTGATTCAGAGTATGACTCCAGCAGAGAAGAAAGATTTTGCATTTTCTAGAGAAGCTAAGCACTGCACAAGCTAGAAATCCAAAACTGAAATGGGAAATGCTGGAAATATGTAGTGTCTCCAGAATGAATTAACATTTTAATGAATAATGTTCAAACATTAACTTTGTAGAAGCTGCCAAACCCGCAGTGCATTTTACTTTTTTTATTGCATCCCTGTAATCTGCAGCAGCTACCTGCATTGAGGTCAAAGTGCCCTTTCATGGCTTGATGTTTCATAGACCATTTGAACACTGAATATGATTCCTATTTAATTTGATTCAAGTTCATATTTGATTGACTGAACTGAGTCCCAGCAACTATTTAAGAAACTGGTGTTTTCAGTAGGATCACAAGACTCATTTCATTGAAGCTGTGTTTTTTCATCTTGTAAGACAGTAATTGGTCTGCATCAATGCTTCTGTGTTCATGAGCTGCAAGGACCTATTTAGCTTATACTGAACATAATGATAGGAATGTATGTGGGGGCTTGGAGTTTTCTGTGAAAATGAAACTTCCCACAAATTTGAAAGTTACTGTTTTGAATTAGCCATTTTAACTGAAAACTGCACTCAATGTGGCAACAATTTAGCAGATGTCTGATCCAATAAATAAGATACTATTTTCGTTTATCCTTATCTGGTCACTCATGTTCCCTTTCATAGTAAAGGTTGCATACCAAAATGTGCTTTTTAAGCTGATGTTTCCTCCTTTGGATAGGGTGCTCTTACGCATGGTGACAGACGAGCCACTGAAACCAGAGATTTGAGTAGGTTCAATTTTGATAACAAGGTAATGTTTTTATTTTGTTTAGAATCATTTAAATGGACTTTACTATTTAATTTCAAGTATTTAACTTGAAAATTTTTCCATAACTACTTTTTAAAGTATTTTGATAACTCAATTTGTGCACCTTCTCTGCTTCACACTTTTTTAGATTAGATTACTTAGTGTGGAAACAGGCCCTTCGGCCCACTTGGAAGGTGTGAAATTATTTTGCCCACATAATGCCTAACATGCCAACTTTTAACATTCTTTTAACACAAAATATTCTTCTGTATTGTGTTGTGTAGCATTCTTGCTGTAAATAAACTAACTGTTTGCTTGTTTGATACTTCTGCAGTATGGAAGGAATGCCTTGGAAATAGTCATGAAATCTATTGTAAATCTGGATAGTCCACTGGTGTCATCACCTAAAGACTATGTTGGAGACTTTTTCAAAGGTGCAGTACATTTTATTCCATTTCTGTTGGGGTTGTCAGGATTTTCACTTAATGGTTTTTCTATAGAAGTATAACTCTTAATTAGGAGGAGAAAGTGAGGACTGCAGATGCTGGAGATCTGAAAATGTGTTGCTGGAAAAGCGCAGCAGGTCAGGCAGCATCCAAGGAGCAGAAGAATCGACGTTTCGGGTATAAGCCCTTCTTCAGGAATGAGGAAAGTGTGTCTAGCAGGCTAAGATAAAAGATAGGGAGGAGGGACTTGGGGGAGGGGCGTTGGAAATGCGATAGGTGGAAGGAGGTCAAGGTGAGGGTGATAGGCCGGAGTGGGGTGGGGGCGACCTGCATGTCCTTGGTGGAGTGGGAGGGCGAGTTGAAGTGTTGAGCCACTGGGTTGGTTGGTCCGGGTGTCCCAGAGGTGTTCTCTGAAACGTTCCGCAAGTAGGCAGCCTGTCTCCCCAATATAGAGGAGGCCACATCGAGTGCAGTGGATGATGTGTGTGGAGGTGCAGGTGAATTTGTGGCGGATATGGAAGTATCCCTTGGGGCCTTGGAGGGAGGTGAGAGGGAGGTGTGGGCGCAAGTTTTGCATTTCTTGCAGTTGCAGGGGAAGGTGCCGGGAGTGGAGGTTGGGTTGGTGGGGGGTGTGGACCCTATCAGCGTCCCGAAAAGACCACTCCCTCCGTGACTCCCTCGTCAGGTCCACACACCCCCCACCAACCCAACCTCCACTCCCGGCACCTTCCCCTGCGACCGCAAGAAATGCAAAATTTAGGATTTTCTTTTTTTTTCTCTTGATGCCAGGTCTTGAACCAGCAGCCTCTGCTCTGTCCAATATGAATATCGTGTTTATAAAAGCGCCACAGTGTTCTGTCCAACTACCAGCCTAACACAGCATCTGCCTAATCTAATACCGGCTTATCTTTCCAGCCACCTGTCCCCGCGTAGTTATACATGTGGAGTTACACGATAAATGCTGTAATGTCGCCTTTGAGCTATTTAATACATTGGCAATATGAGTATGTATTTGTGTAACTTGGGACACTAAATAATTTTATAGGTATTAACTGAGTTCATTTGTTCCTTCTTTGAATTTTCTTTGTTTTTCTGATCTTTATCAAGTTGTAATATTGCATGATAGGGCTGAATTTTCTTGTGCCAGAAAGCGCATCAAATTTTATTTAAAATATCCTTTGGATGTTAGTGTAGTCAACAAAAACAGCAATAAATGTAGAGTCCGAATGTGGTGCTAGAAAAAGCTTAGCCAGTCAGGCAGCAGCTGAGCTGCATGAGAATTGACGTTTCCGGCATAAACACTTCATCAGGGCTGATTTCTGAAGGGTTTAAACCCAAAACATCTATTCTCCTTGGATGCTGCCTGACTGGCTGTGCTTTTCCAGCACCACATTCTTTGACTTTGATCCCCAGCATCTGCAGTCCTCACTTTCTCCTCTAACAATAAATCCGGCATCATGACTGTCTTGAGTTGTTAATGTTGCCAGTAAGATCAGTTACATGTCATGGGATTGTGTGGGCTAGGTGATGCCAGAGTGGCAGAGTTTCCTTGAAGAACATTGAGGGAACATTTCAGTTAGTATGTTAACCAGCCAACTTTGTGCACGTATTTATCTATGGTATTAACACTCGCGTCACAAGCTTTATTGAATTAATATTTGCATGTTTCTGTATTGAGTATGAATCACTGAAGTACGCAATTGATGTTTCTGCTTTTGAAATTCATATCAATGGATTAAATTCTCACCTGACCTTCAAACTAGTCTGGATTACAGATTGCATTTTAAATAAAAGAATTTAAGGCTTGCAATTTCCAATATATTACTTAATGTAACAATGCTGGACATTGTGATTAAATCCTGTGCTGGGCCTTGAATTCAGCCTTTTGGTTTAGCCCAAGGGCACTACGAACTGAGAGTGCCCAACTTAGTAGAGTGGGTGACATGGCTTGCTTGGCACATGGGGCAGTTTCATAACTACTGATTTTCATAATGTCTGAGTATAATTTCTTACGGAGTACACTTCATGCAACATTTATTTGTGTTTCTAGACGTTCGGCAGGGATTAATTGGCGTGGGCTTGATAAATATGGAAGACCGTTCAGGGCTTCTCACATTGGATAAAGGTAAAAATGCATTAAAATATTTGACTTGTTGCTGATTGTTTTTTTTTGTTAACTCTAATTCCCTAGTCTAACGACGTAATGAATTCATTTCAGACTATAACAATATTGGCAAATTCTTGAATCGAATCCTTGGTATGGAGGTACATCAACAGAATGCACTCTTCCAGTATTTTTCAGACACTTTAAATGCTGTCATTCAGAATGCTAAGAAGAATGGAAGATATGATATGGGAATTTTGGGTAAGTCATTGGTTGTCAACTGTTGTGAAGCGAAGTTTATTGCATGGCAGTTGCTGATTTGCTTCTGTTTATGCACAGATCTGGGCTCCGGGGACGAGAAGGTGAAGAAACTAGAAGCAAAGAAATTCTTAACTCCAGGGTATTCTGTTTCAGGACATGTTGAAATTTATACTGTAAGTGTCTGATCATTTGTTGCAGTGATTTGTATTTTGCATGTTCTGTTCTTTTACATGCCTGTGGCCTAGAAATGTTTACCTCACCTGAGTATAGTTTCCTTGGTCTTCCAAGGTTATGCCAATGTATCAATGGAGCTAGCCTATGCCCACATGAGGCATGCCCATATGCGTACTTCTAGTGAAAATTGATGGGTAAGAATGACGAGCATGACATCACCTAATGCACTATCTCTCCTGTAAGGCTGTTACTCATCTTGCTTCCAAACCTGGGATGAGCACAGATCAGGGACTGAATTTGTAACTGATCTTCATAGGTCATTGCTCCAGATAAGATAATATCCATTCCCAAACTTAGAATCTGGTCATTCAGCCCATTGAGTCTGCACCAACCCTCCGTAGAGCATCCCACCCACACGCCCCAATCCATTTGAATTTGCATTTCCCATGCTAACCCACCTAGCCTGCACATTCCTGGACACTATGGGCAATTTAGCATGGCCAGTCCATCTAACCTGCTCATCTTTGGGATGAAGAAGGAAACTGTAGCACCCAAAGGAAACTCATACAGGCAGGGAGAATGTGCAAATTCCATGCAGGTGGTTACCTCAGGCTGGAATCAAACTATGATCTCTTTGGCACTGAGAGGCAGCAGTATTAACCACTGAGCCATCATGCTGCCTCAAATTGTAACTTTGCACAGCATCAGCAAATAGTTACAAAAGCAAATGTCTTCAAACTCATTGAAAATTTAAATGTCTGAATGTCTTGTAGTCAATCAATATGGAGTTGACTTATTTTTCAAATGTACGGGGTGTTTTGTATTTTTTTTAGATAAGTGTCGAAAGAGGCATGTCCTGGGAAGAAGCTACAAAGATTTGGGCAGAGCAAACTGGAATAGATGATGGCTTCTATTTGTCAATGCAGGTAAACAAGGAGAACAGGAGAAATCGCTGCAGTTACTGATAATGAGTTGATATTTAAAAGATCACATTTTGGTGCATTGAAGTAGTAATAGTCGTTCTTTAGTAAATTGGAATTGATGAAGTTAAGCTGCATATAATATGGCTGATTTTCACTCTGCCTGTCCCTCATTATTAATTGTTATTTGCAGTTTCACATGAACTGCATTGCCAAGGTAGCTAAATGTGAAATGTGTTAATTGAAAACTATATTGGTGAGGTCTACCATTTTGTTGGTACAAGCATGAATGAATGTAAATGATGTTCAAGAGTTTGCAACCACTGCAAAAATTGACTGATTTGTTGAGCAAGCTGTAGTCTGAAGGAAGGTATCAATGAACCGGTCAGGTGGGCACACAGGTGGCAGATGGAATTTAACCTGGTAAAGTGACATGCATTGTGTGTGTGTGTGAAATTTTTCCTTTCTTTAAGAAAAAAAGAATGCACTATAAATGGGAGGTGTGGAGGAACCGAGGAATTTGAGTGCATTTCCACAAATCCCTTGAAGGTAGCAAGATATTTCACTAAGGTGGTTTTTAAAAGACATTTGAGACCCTTCCTTTCATGGTTTCCATTCTTCAAAATTCTGCAGGTTCCAGCTAATGAAAAAAGTATGTTAAAGCCAGAAACACATGAGAAAAAAGGAATCTGGTTTCAATTAAATTCTTCAGAGCAACTAAAACAAAAAAATCATTCCTTTTCAGACTTAAGTGCTATATTTGCAGCATTTTCTTTTGCATCTTGATAGATAGGAAGTGCAAGTCGGGTAGTTAGAGAGGTTTCTGTTGTGTTACTACAATTCATGGAGGGATCAGACCAGGAATTGCATTTATTGACAGGATTATGGATTTGAGAAGGCTTGTAACAAATTTGGATGGCGGCAATTCAATTTGAGTCATTTCACTTTATTGCTGGTTGGGCCAATATTTTATCACCCACCTGTAGTTGTCTAGATGGCAATTAAGACTCCACCCCATTGCAATCTGTTCTGAAATCACCAGTCTAACAGGTGGGGATGGAAGATTTCCTTCTTTGAATCAAATTAATAAAGCAGGTGGGACCATTGACACTTTGTCATCACCATATCATTGCAGATTTTTAAAGTTGAATTGAAAGAAATAGCAGAAGTTATAGATGTATTAGTTGTTGTAGTTCTGTTCACCGAGCTGGGAATTTGTGTTGCAGACGTTTCGTTCCCTGTCTAGGTGACATCCTCAGTGCTTGGGAGCCTCCTGTGAAGCGCTTCTGTGATGTTTCCTCCGGCATTTATAGTGGTTTGAATCTGCTGCTTCCGGTTGTCAGTTCCAGCTGTCCGTTGCAGTGGTCAGTATATTGGGTCCAGGTCGATGTGCTTATTGATTGAATCTGTGGAACTGATGACCGGAAGCGGCAGAGACAAACCACTATAAATGCCGGAGGAAACCTCACAGAAGCGCTTCACAGGAGGCTCCCAAGCACTGAGAATGTCACCTAGACAGGGGACGAAACGTCTGCAACACAAATTCCCAGTTCGGCGAACAGAACCACAACAACGAGCACCCGAGCTACAAATCTTCTCTCAAACTTTGAAGATGTATTAATGGTCATTTACCAGAAATCATTGGACTCCGGGCAGTTCCTGGCAGACAAAGACAGTAAATATCATGCCACTGTTTTAAAAGACAGGTAATTATAGGCTAGTTAGCTTAACATCTGTAGTTGGGAAAATGGTGGAGGCTTTCATTTAAAGAAGAAATAGTGAGGCATCTGGATGAAATGGAATCCATCAGGCAGACACAACATGGATTCAGGGAGGGAAGGTTGTGTTTGACAAACTTACAGTAGTTCTTTGAGGGTATCACAAGCATAGTGGATGAAGGGGAATAGGTACATGTTGTATAGTTGGATTCCAGGAGGAGTTCAATAAGGTGCCATATACAAGACTCCTCCATAAGATAAGAATGCATGGAGTTGTAGGGAATGTACTAGCATGGATGGAGGACTAGTTGACCAATGCAAAGCAGAGAAACACATTGATTTGGATCCCATTTACCACCCCCTGAGAAAAACAACAAATGGCACTATCTAAACACAAATAGAAAACGGGCCATTCCATCAGTGCTTCATACAGAGGCTCACTGTTGTTACCTGGCATGGTGATGAAATGTCTGAAAATGAACCTTTTAGCTCAGCAAGCAAATGTACGTCCCAAACCTCAACCTGAGCTACAGCATCTGTGTCAAAGCCTAAAATGATGAGAACTTTCCTTTTATGTTGTCGTCCTAGTTGAAATTGGTTCTTATTTCTTGTCAAGGCACAAGATTGGGTGTTTGAATACTTATGGTTGGTTGCCTTGCTAAATTCACCATCTACACAGTAACTAAACCATATGGATAGCTGATTTGAACATGCTTTGAGGGTCAATCTTCAGAAATTGTTACTTAGCCATTCTACCCATAAATACATCATTCCTGCTATTGAGGAAGTTTTGTAATCTCTATATCTCCAATGGTAGTTTCTTTGACATTTATCCAATTTATGACACTAAAGTTTCAAAGTAATTTTTATCTGAAAAATAGCAATCTACTTTTTTTTTTAGAAGTTTTGGGAATTGCAATAAATGAATGAATTCGATAAATACCATTGAAAGCATCTGCCTTTCTGAAGATTTTCTGAATTTACATTTTAGAAGTGAGAGGCCCATGAAGTCCACTGATACCTGTTAAATGGTGGATTGCATTAAACAGTTTTGTGCTCTTGCCCCTCGTTCTGAATTATAACTTCCAGGTTTGAAGTCAACTGTAGAAATCACATCCTGAGATCTAAATTAGCAGAAATGGGCAGTTTCATCGAAGTTAATTTATTGTTTTATGTAAGATTTTACTGTAAGATACATTATAATGACCTAAGACAACATACCCATGTATTTTTAGTGAATAACAATGTTTGTTTTATTGTTTGCTTCAGATAAGAAATAATAAAAAGACAGCAATTCTGGTTAAGGAAGTTAACAGCAAGAAGAGACTGTTCATGATGTACAGACCAAACACTGGCAAGCAACTCAAATTAGAGACTTACATTGAACTAAAAAAGAAATATAAAAAGGTAAAGGAACGTGGACTAAAATGTGCTAATTAAATGTGCACTGTGTAAGAAGTCAGCATGCTTGTATTATGACATTAAACTTTGGAGCTAATGTCTAAATCCTGAAAAACTGATTTTCCTCATTGCAGGACCAGGCATTAGTATACTGCTGTATTAGTATTGTTCTTATTGTAACTTTTGAAAGTCAATGTATTGACAACTGCCAATAGATCTGCTATTGTAGTAATAATTCTGCAGCTGCCTAACTGAGGCTGTGGATGTTAGGTCACTGTTAAATTGGGAAGTATTTCTGGTTTAACTTCTAATTTTGTTATCTTCACAGGTAACATCTGCAGAAGCAGAGTCACATTGGGTGGAACAGTACAAGTCATCTGCAGACACTTGTACTCATGCATATTGGTTAGTAATGAAATTAAAGACTGGTTAAGATGTTTCTAACTTTCTCTTCATATTTTCATTTTTCTCACTCCGTACAAATCCTCGATCCCTCTACCTTTGCAACTTACTGTTTATTTTCCATTTGACTCTCAAATCCTCAGATGTCGCCTCCAACACCTCTACCCGTGTTTCCCGTTATTCCATATTTTGTTCAAAGTCTGTGAGAAGATCGGGTGCTCATTGTTGTGGTTCTGTTCGCCGAGCTGGGAATTTGTGTTGCAGACGTTTCGTCCCCTGTCTAGGTGACATCCTCAGTGCTTGGGAGCCTCCTGTGAAGCGCTTCTGTGATGTCACCTAGACTGGGGATGAAACGTCTGCAACACAAATTCCATATTTTGACTTTACAATCAGATTTACGCTTGTTACTGGAGCAAAAATATTAAAGCCAAAGCCTCATTTTAACACTTCAGATAATTAGCTCTCCTTGTCGTTTGCAACATCTGAGTGCCTTTTGACAGATTGGGTCTTTTTGTCCAATTCATTGGGACTGTCCTGACATTGCTTCACTCTTGTCTAACCCATTCTAACCAAATTGCCTATTGCATTTACTTTTCCGCTTGCCCTCCAGTGTCTTGCAAGTAAGTACAATAGACTGTTCCTGGTTTCTCTTGTCAACATGGATCATTCCATCTGAAGACTTGATATTCGGCTTCTGCCTATGCACTGATACCCAGCTCTATCATGTTTTATCAATCAAAATTAAGAAATTAACCTTCTCAAACTGCAATCAAGTCAGTGGCTTGTGTTTGGCATTTGTTAGAAAGAAGCTTTAAATTTAGGTTAGTTTTTAAGGATTGTGGAAATACCCGGAGTGGTTTATTTAAGATGCCGTTGAGAATTCTCTGTAGTCACGAGTGTCTTTTTAAACGAGTCTCCCTGTGAATCATATGAATGGCAATAAGTATTTTGCTGTAGACCCCTTCTGGGTACAAAACGAGGAAATTTCATGAGTGCTTGTTTCAATATTTAAGGAAAGACAACTCTGCTTTCAACAATTTTGCCAATTACTTATTAACCTGATGAGAATACAGCATCTCTTTCAAAGCCTAAAATAATAATCCAGTTTCTGTTATGCTGGCTTTTTGGTTGAGATCAGTTCTGATTTCTTGTCAAAGAGCAAGATTGTCTGTTGAAATAGACTTATCACTGGGCATGTTGCTAAGGCCACTGTCCAGGCAAATTCCAATAGGCTATCAAAGTGCGACTACCAAGGCTGGAGGGATACATAGTCATTCTTGTCCCATTGCTCTAGGGGTCACAGCATTAAATTTTTTAAGTCTTTCTGGCTACCAACGCAGCCAATTAAGTATGTCCTATAATTGGGCTTTAAACATCTATTGAACAAGTTTCTTAATAAATGCAATTCCTAATTTATTAGGAAAGCAAAATTGATTTAAAGTACATGGTCAGGTGCAAATTTGAGCCTGAACAAGAAATGAGAACTGATAGCAACTAGAAAGCTGGTATAAAAGAAACTTGTGATTAGGATTTTAGCCTTTGAAAAAGAGGCTTTATTCATATCTGATATAACTCAAATTTTTGCAAAACTGTCAAAACCAAAGTTGTTTTTACCTAAAATATTAGAACAGGCACTCATGAAATTTCCTAAGTGTATGCCCAGATTTGAACATGAACTGACCTGGAGACGTTCTTATGTTTGTTTTTCTGGTTCACATGGAGAGAAACCAGCTCAGAACAAGCTACCCAGCTGACCTGTCTTTTCTGAAAATAAAACCTCATTTTGGAGTGCAGGGTGAAACTTGTTTGTTCTTTTGTAAGAGTGATTGAAGAAACTTACTTTCTGAACAAGCAATGTCTACAACAAATTCGGAAGGGTCACTGACCCTAAAACATTGACTCTGCTTTTTCTCCACAGATGCTGCTGGATCTGCTGAGTTTTTCTTTAGCAATTTCTGATTTTGTTTTTGATTTCCTGCATTTGAAATTCTGTTTTTTCTTAAGTACTACGAGACACCTGTGCATGAATTAGTGACTTGACCACAAGTGCCAGAAATGTCTCAGAAACACCCTGAAACATATAATTTATCCTTTACCCTACTAAAATACCTAGCCAAAGTCTTTTGTTTCCAGAATGCTGATGTTTACAAGTAAATCTGTTTCCTATTCTCTTGTGAAGTGTGTTTGGGGCATATTTAGATGGATAAACAATTATACTTCTATATATCCTGACTGTATGTTAATCAGCTACTTGGCTTTGATATGCTAACAATTGTGTTTATTAAGAAATTTGGTTGATTGTGTTTAAAACCTAATAATATGGCATGCTTAATTAGTCGTCATGGTACTTGGAAAAAGTTTATATTTGAAGTTGTGACACAATGAAATAGTGGGGTGAGAACAGCTGTGCCCCTGTCATTTCTCATTCATGGTGCTTTCATAGTCTGTTGGAGTTTGAAAGAGAAAAAATTGTTTGTTTCCATTTTTTTGACAAATAGTAATTTTTTACCCAGTACTGTATTAGTTTGAAAACCATTGTGAATCATTTTTGTATTGTCTTGCAAAAGTCTTGGATTGTTAGAAAAATGACTTGGTTATGTTCAGTATTATATTTTGTGCTCCTAGCCAAGATGAGCGTTGTACAGGAGGTATGAGAATGTGGAAGTGACTACATCATTTGCAGAATCATTTATAAGAGTGATAGAGATTTACAGCACGTAAACAGACCCCTTCGGTCTAACTCGTCCATGTCGACCAAATATACCAACCCAATCTAGTCCCACCTGCCAGCACCTGGCCCATATCCCTCCAAACCCTTCCTATTCGTGTATCCATCCAGATGCCTTTTTAACTGTTGCAATTGTACTAGCCGCCTCCACTTTCTCTGGCAGCGCATTCCATATACGTACCACTCTGTGAAAAGTTGCCTCTTAGGTCTCTTTTATATCTTTCCACTCTCACCCTAAACCTATGCCCTCTAGTTCTGGACTCCCCAACCCCAGGGAAAAGACTTTGTCTATTTATCCTATCCATGCCCCTCATGATTTTATAAACCTCTATAAGGTCACCCCTCAGCCTCTGCTCCAGGGAAAACCGCCCTAACCTTTTCAACCACTCCCTACAGCTCAAATCCATCAACCCTGGCAACATCCTTATAAATCATTTCTGAACCCTTTCCAGGTTCACAACATCTTTCCAATAGGAAGGAGACTAGAATTGAGATGCTTAACCGTATAGCTACTTGGAAGTAGGTGTTGTAAAATAATGGGCTTCAGGATTTAAAAGATAAACTAGCCATATTTGAGCCGTCAGTTTCAACGGTTGTGTTAATGCTGTAAATGAATTATAAGTGCTAATGGAGTTGTGGATGAGAAATGGGCAGTGCTCTTTAATCTTGTTTGTTTTGGTTTTGATTTTGCTCTGATTATGTTGCCTTGATCACAGATTTCCCCTTGAAGTCCTTTTATTTTCAGTGATGGGATGTGAGTATCACTGACTATTTATTGCTTACATCTCATTGCATTGGAGGTGGTGATGGCTATGGGGTGTAGGTAGACCCATAGTGGTGTACTTGGGGGCATTCTAGGATATTGGCTTAGAACAATACAGCACAGAACAGACCCTTCCAACCTTAGCAGCAATGAAGAAATGGTGATAAGTTTCCAAGTTTGGATGGTGTGTGGCTTGAAGAGGAACATGCGCATGTGTTCCTGTGCACCTGCTGCCCTGTTTTTGGTGTCAGAGGTCATGAATTTAGAGGTAATGTCAAAGGAGTCATGGGTGAGTTACTGCACTGCATCCCATAGATGGTTCATTCTACTGTCACTGTTGGACCAAGTCACCGTTGAACATGATGATTTTGGTACAGCTTTATTCTGTATAGTGTCGAGCTTCTTGTGTTGTTGGATCTGTACTCATCCCAGCAAGTAAGGAGTATTCCATCACACTCCTGAGTTGAGCCTTTTAGATGGTGGACAGGTTCTTGGAGTTGAGGTGAGTTACCTGCTCCAGAATTTCTGATCTCCGAAAGTGTTTCGAAAGCTATTTTAATTCAATTTCTGATCAATGGTCACCCTTAAGTTGTTGATGGGGGTACTCTGAGATGGTGATGATGTTGAACATCATTGGGCAATGGTTAGATTATCTGTTGGAGAATTTCCACATCCTTGTGTTATCTACCTTTGGCAGAACCTTTGTGCAATTAAAGTAACTAGTAAAGTCCTTACAATATTCTCCATAGGCTTCAATGTCAGGTGGGGATGTTTGGATCAAGGGTGTGCATGCTGGAACTATGTCAGCTTTGAATATGGTCATATGTTAGCAATTAGTAGAAAGTGAGGACTGCAGATGCTGGAGATCAGATCTGAAAAATATGTTGCTGGAAAAGCGCAGCAGGTCAGGCAGCATCCAAGGAGCAGGAGAATCGACGTTTCGAGCATAAGGGCTTATGCCCGAAATGTCGATTCTCCTGCTTCTTGGATGCTGCCTGACCTGCGCATTTCCAGCAACACATTTTTCAGCATAGGTTAGCAATGTTAATTCCATTTTAAAGTGCAAAGGTTATTTGACTCAATTCATCCAAAGTGCAGAAAAATGCCTGTCTTCTAAATGTAGGATGTGTTTGTCTAACACAATGAGCAGGTCCCAGTTTATTTCAAAACCCATGTCTTGAGCTAATATCCTTTTGAAATGCTAAAGTACTTTTTTTGTAATACTTTTTTTTAATATCCATACAGGCGTGGAAACTGCAAAAAAGTAAGCCTTGGAATGGTTTGTGAAGTCGGGCTGAGGTGCCGCACTTATCATGTCCTCTGTGGTTCAGTTCTTAGTGTCTGGACAAAGGTGGAAGGAGTCTTGGCCTCAGTCAGTGGGGCTAATGTAAAAATGCAGATTGTGCGATTAAAAACAGAAGACGGGCAAAGGATTGTAGGTGAGTGTGAGCAATGGATTACCGTTATACTGCAAATAGGAACGTCCAGCTTGCTTATTCATGAGCTGGGTTGTAACCTGTCAAAAATACAATGTCATTGTATTTTTGTTTGTGGTCTTGTAGAATTTACAAATAAGTTCCAGCAAAGTTTGTAAAGTAAGGACTTTTTTTCTGATGTTTCACAAGCTGCAGTTTGAATTTTGGTGATGTGTGTGTGGTTTCTTTGTTACTTGGAGTGGAGAACCCCTTTAACTCTGTGTTGAGAACAAAGAAAATTTACAGTGCGGGAGCAGGCCTTTCAGCCCTACAAGCCTGTGCTGATCCAAATCCACTGTCTGAACCTATTGCCCAATTTCTAAGGATCTGTATCCCTCTGCTCCCCACCTACTCATACACTTGTCCATACGCACCTTAAATGAATCTACCGTGCCTGCCTCCACTACTTCTGCTGGCGACGCATTCCAGACACCTGCCACCCTCTGTGTAAAGTACTTTCCACATGTATCCCCCTTAATCTTTTCTCCTCTCACCTTGAACACGTGACCTCTCGTTATTGAATCCCTCACCCTGGGAAAAAGCTTATCTCTATCCACCCTCTGAGGTCTACAAAATCATGAAGGATATACAATCAGGTCTCCCCCTCAATCTCCTTTTTTCTAATGAAAACAAACCTAACCTACTCAACCTCTTTTCATAGCTAGCATCTTCCATACCAGGCAACATCCTCGTAAACCTTCTCTGCACTCTCTCCAAAGCGTCCACATCCTTTTGGTAATGTGGCGACCAGAACAGTACACAGTATTCTAAGTGTGCCGAACCAAAGTCTTGTACAATTTTAACATGACCTGCCAGCTCTTGTACTCAATACCCCGTCCAATGAAGGCAAGCAGACAGTATTCCTTCCTGACCACCCCACCTGTGCAGCCACCTTCAGGGTACAATAGACCTGAACTCCCAGATCTCTCTGCTCATCAACTTTTCCTAAAGCTCTTCTGTTTACAGTATAGTTGGCTTTCGAATTGTCTTCCAAAATGCATCACTTCACATTTGCCCGGATTGAACTCCATTTGCCACTTCTCCGCCCCACTCTCCAGCCTGTCTATATTCTCCTGTATACTTTCACAGACCCCAATGCTTTCTGCTACTCCATCGATTTTTGTGTCATTTGCAAACTTACTGTTTAGACCACCAGTGCCCTTGTCCAGATCATTTATTTTAGGTATTTAAGGTATTAATTTTTAAGCCATTCATTTTCCTTGAAAGCTGGCGACATACCAGTAATCGGATGAAGATAAAATTGCCAGCCACAAATCTACTGTTTAGATTCCATCTGTTGCTCATCAGATCAGAGCCCTCAGATTTGTGTAATTGCACAAGTCATTGCGCCACTTATCAATGAAAATTTCATCAATGTAGACTTGTCATTTTTAATGTATTGTAATTTGAAACATCACGCATTAACTATTTATCATGGCCTTTATTGCAATTTGAATGCATTTCATTCTTTTTTCCTTGAGACTAGTCCAACTTGATATTTGTTCATCGGTTGTGACATTGTTGACATGGCCAGCATTTAATGCCCAGCTCCAACTGAGCTTAGAAGGGGAGAGCTGTAACTTTGAGCTAGTGCAGAGGGAGTGATTCTGACCTGTTCCTTTCTCTCTGTCACATCTAATTAATACAGGTGGAATTGAAAGCTAGTTTCAGGAGTTCACTAATGTCTTTTAGGAATCTGTCACATGTTCCTTGTCTGACCTACATACAATTCCACATCCATAGTGATATGGTTGATAATGCTCTCTGAAATGGCCACTTTTATTTCAAGGGTAGTTCAGGATTGGGAAACAAATGTTTGCCTTGCCAATGATTCCTGCTTTTATTGAAAGAACGCAGAAAAGCACACCCTCGATGCCGTTAGGGAAGGATTTTTTGGGCTGTCCCAGCAAGGGTGATATGGTTGTATTGTAAGTCCAGTTGGTCATTGTTTTTCAATGAGCTTCCTTCTATGTAGAACTTTGGTTGCTGGCTCCTATATGATGCAGCGTTTCTTTGGATCGTAAGTATGTAGCCTTATGTTAGAAAATGTCACTAGGCCGTTGGTTACTATTCAGAGTAGCATTATTTGTTCTTTGTAGTTTATTTGTTCTGGTGGTGTTACCATTTTTTTAAAGGAAAAGTTGAAGTGTTCATTTGGAATTTCAGTGGGAAAAGTAATCGCTTCATATAAGAAACATCAACCACAGCCAGCTGATGTAGCATAATCTGGGAACCCTGCAACTGTAAACTTGTGTGAAGTGTTACAGAAGATGCTAGTGTACTGCAGAACCAAATTGCATACAAGTTAGGAGCACAGCTATAAAACAAGTGCATTATAATAGAGTAGCAGGTGACAAGTTCTTTATATGATTGTCAACCAGTAGGGTCAATTAAGGAGCGATGTTATGACACTGGATAAATCCCTCTGTTAACTTAAACCGGCCGCATAAAAAGTTCACCTCCTGCTATAATCTGTTAAAATTCAAGAGGCAAAGAACTATCCCAGAACTCACTATTTAAAGTAAAAATTAGCAATGTTATTCTTTAAGTCCAACAGAGAATATTAAAACCAACAACTCCTTTTTCTTAAACCTGTTTTTTACCTCCCACTCTCCAGTACTGGTCTGATTGTTAAAAAAAAAAAATCCCAATTGAGATCTATATTTAAAAAAATTGTTTCAAAAGCCAGTCAGCTTTGTCGATTCTTTGTACGTTGTTCTCTGTAGATTTTCTCAAGGTTGGTTTCGATGTTCTGTGCAAACTTCTTAGAGACAGGTATCTTTCAGAGAGCTCTACAACGAGCAGTATACATTTGTGGATATCTTTGGCAGTTCTCCTCAACTTATCAAAATGTCTGGTTTTATACCCCAAAACATCAGATCATTTCATTGGTTTTGATGTTGTTAAAATACTAAATTTAAATTTGATTGGATTTTGGTATCTTGGTGCATAATTTAAACTGGCTAAATTTGATTTTGTTTTTGTTTCATGGCAACTCAGCTGTAGATATTTGTTTCAACCAAGTGTTGCAGTCTTACTTTGTTCAGGACTCTGTGCTATGTCAGTCCCTGCTAGCTTTTCAACTCGTAAACCTTTACACCTTCAGAACACTAAATGATCTGTGGATGCTGAGGGCATGACTCTGTACTGTCCCTTTCTCTGGCATCATCCTCTTCTTTAGCTTCTGTCACAAAGGATGAAGTTGTAAGGAGGTTGAACAAGATGTAAATTGAGTATTGTCAACCTTAATGAGATGTCGCCTAAGTAGGGATAGGTTGAATGGATCCTTAGAGTAGATTTATGAAGTGTTAGAAAGTTTTGGCAGGGGAGTTTGATAAATTAGATAGTTATTTCCTAGATTTGACTCGAGTATAATAGGCCTGAATAGTTTTTGTATTGTTTTGACTTGAATGTGTGCAAAATGAACCCCTTCAAAGAAATAAAAGATCAGAATCTCACACCCACTGTTCACGTTGTAATCTGGTCAGCCAAAAACAGATTGAACTTTCAGTTTCTATGAAGAGTTGTTTTGGACTGGAAATGTTAACTCTGTTACTTTTCCACATGCTGTTGGACTTTTGAGTTTCTCAAGCATTGTTTTTATTTAGAGTTTCCGGCATCTGCAGTATTTTGCCCTTCCTTTAAAATAGAAAGTGTAGTTGAATTTCTGTAAGACGATATCACTTTTTTATTTAAAAAAAATCTTGATGCAATCTTGAACTTACATGTTGGAGTGGAATAATTGATGTGAAGGTCAGAAATTGAAAATTCTTTACAGAAGAGGAATAATATCTGTTCAGCATTTTCAAGAAAAACGTGTACCCAATAAATGCAACCTGCCAATTCCTCAAAAACAAGCCCAAATAAGCAGACAATGCAACCAAACACTATAGCCACAGTACCTTACATCAAAGATATATCAGAAATGACATCCAGACGACTCAGGCCCCTTGGTGTTATGTTAGCCCACAAACCTTCCAACACACTTAAACAGTGACTAATGAACCTAAAGGATCAATTAGATACTACCACCAAAACTAATGTCATTTGCAAGATACCATGCAAAAATTATAAAATAAAACACATCGGACGAACAGGCAACTTGCCACCAGCATACATGAACGCCAACTAGCCACCAAAAGACACGACCCACTATTACTAGTTGCCATACATATAGACAAAGAAGGACACTGCTCCGACTGGGACAACACATACATCCTAGGATAGGTGAAACAAAGACACTCATGCGAATTCTTAGTGACTCCATCAATAAACACATTGATTTAGATTCCAGCTGCCTTCCCTTGGGGAAAAAAAGAACTGGAAATTACATCACCCATCTGAAGCCAAGACCTATAAATAGAGAGGTGGGACATACCACTAGTGCTTTACCAGAGACTCACTGAAGATGTTACCTAATCATGGTGATGAAACATGTGAAAACAACCTTTCAGCACAGCAAGCTAGCTAACCTATCAACTTGAGCTACAAATCTTCTCAAAAATCGCTAATTGAAACTTTTGCTAAAACAAGTTCCCGTACTTCAGTCCTTTTTCACTAGATTTGAACACCCTGTCCTATTGCAGTATTACAAGCACTCAAACGATTCAAATCTATTGTTTACCATATAGTTGTCTTGGAATGTGAGTTCTCAGTAAGAGTTTACTTTCACTAGGGTTCTTTTAGTTGGGGTTGCCCTTGGGCTTGCACATTGTTCTTTACAGCACAGCTCCATACTTGCAAAGTTCACAGTTTGGAAAGCAAATATTTTGTAGGTTTTTTAAAGAGAATGCATCAAATTTCTCATTCATGCTTTGAATCCCTGAGTCTCATTTATTCATTCTTAACCTGGAGAGGGTAAGTCTGTGGAATTCACAGATACCGAAAGCGGTGAAAGCCAAAGCATTGTATGATTTCAAGAATCAGACTCTCACTCTGAACTAAAAGGATCAAAGGATATGGAGGAAAGCAAGAACAGGCTATTGATTTGGGTGATCAGCTGTAATCATGATGACTGACGCAGCAGGCGCATAGAGCTGAATGGTCATCTCTTATTTCTGCTGCCAAGAATGGGATGACTTATTGTCAGTGACCAGGATGGAGCCCTGTATGACTAGGACTCTGGCTGATTTCATTCCATTTGAAAAGTCTCAGCTGTGAAATAAACAGTCAAAAAAGATGGCTTAATTTTATCCACTTGTTTTTATATTTGAACGTTTTAGCTTTGTCTGGGTTGGTAACTCTGGTACAAAGCTGGTTGGTTTTTTTAACTGAAATTCTTGGGTTTAATGTAACCCTGAAACTGATCCAAAGGGTATGTTTCACTTGCAGGAATTTTGGGTTGTGCTTGATTGAAAGTTATTAATTATTGAATCTGTGTTTTAAACTTTGTTTTTCAGGTTTGATCATTCCTCAGAACTGTGTCTCTCCATTGATAAACATTCTGTCAACGTCGGACCAGTCACAACAGCTGGCACTGCAGCAACAGCAGATGTGGCAGCAGCTCCACCCTCAGAGCATAAGTCATATGAGCAACACATAGTGACTCGCCACATGTACCAGAGCTAACCTTACTTGAAAACTGTAACTTACAGAAGTGTCAACGCCATGTGACCTTCACTCTTTTCAGGAATTCAGGGTCATGTTCCAAAGAGATTCCTTAATTAGTGAAGTATTGGTGAACACTGAATCTGGGAATACCCGTAAATCAGAGACAAGTTCTGTTTAACAAACGGGTGAACGTTGAAGGCCAAGATGTTTGGACATGTTACTTTTTTTTCCTTCCCTTTCTATGACTCTTCATGTTAGCACTTTGTTCTTTACAGCTGCTATAATTCTCCACTTTCATTTCTACTGTTCAAGTAATGGAAAGCAACATGTGCATACTTTGCACACATCGAACGCTTTACCTTGAAATCACTTTCATTTTATTTCTTTTCCTACGTCCTGTTTTGTATCACAACTGAGGACAATTTGTAGCTTGTTACAAATGAGTGCACTGGTTCTAGAGAGATGCTGAGGGCTACGTTACTTGCTGTGTACGTATCTAGAATGTTCCATGTTAAATACATGCTTATTGAAATTAAAACCCTGTAAAATACTTTCCATCTTTAGACTGGGTTTGTAAACCCTGTGTCTTAAAAGTAAATAAGCATTCTTTCAGGGTTTGTTTATCATGTATATCCTATGAACAGGATGTAAATATGATACAAAAACAATGCAGAAATTCTGGCCTATTTAAAATAAAACAGCATTATTGAAAGTTTATTGGGGAATTAATTACTTTATACAGAAGCTGTTTTGAATATGTTGATATGCTTTCTTTCTCCACAATGTGTAATTTCTGGGTAACTGCAAAATGTATGTTCTGTATTTGTGTTTCATGGCACAATCTTAAATTATCTGGTGATTTTATATTAAAATTCTGAGAACCACTTTAACAGCTTCATATTTAATCATCTACTGGTTACTTATTTTCTACCAAGCAATTTTATGCAGCACTTAGTGTAGTTTAGACAGCATCTTCCGACATAGTGGAGAACAGTTTTTAAATAAACTATAATTTGTGAAGACTAATGCCATATTCTGGTTATTCTGCGTGCATGCAAGTTGAGGCTGGTATGAGGTTTAAACACCAGCACCTGAGTCGTAAAATATCAAAGCTAATAAGTCAAGTAAGATATGTACATTTTGTGCACTTTGATTGCCACAGGCTGGTTACATGTTTTACTCATTGATAAACTGATGGCTTAGTTAAATTGTAAAATGTAAGCAGAGGGCCTCTGAAGAGAACAGCACTATGTACAGTTTTCAAGTTCAAACCTGTTAACTAATTAACACAGCATACATATTACTTTATTTAGTAAGACTTGTACTGTACAAATGTGTATAGTCTCAGCTACGATATCAATATGTTTTGACTATAAATAGTTTTGCCAACTTTATCAAAATAGTGAAGGAAGTCTGCCATTTCATGCTGGCACAAGTTGCACTACTGGAGATGCTGAATTGTTTGTAACTGTATATTTAAGTTAGAATTGTCAATAAATTGCTGCTCGACACTGGACTTGCAGCAAACTATTAATAAATCATTGTACTAAAGGAAACTAGTGGTGTAGAGTTTTTAAAGATGGGAAAAGTGGTCATGTGCTTTCTGCAGGATACAGAGATGCTGTTTGTGTATACAATGACTGAATAACTGATTAAGAGTAGCAGGAATTTCATTGTGAAACGGATATGCTACCTGGTTCATCTATTGTCTTAAAGTAATTGAAATTATATGGAAATTTCGGATCCATTTGGGGAAGAGGATGAAGGAATGTTGAGCTTTTCTGCTTCTGTCTTTAGCATTATTGCTCTTATTAGACACTAAGTTTCTTCTCTGCCCTGTGTAATTGGAGATTGTTTGCTTCTATAATTAACATTTTTTTGCACCATTTGGTTTCTGATCCATTGAATCCATGATCCTGGTCACTGTTTTTAAGGCTTTAAATTAAATGTTGGCTGTTATTTTAGCTTGAGATGCATTTGACTGTATTGGATATTTAAATAGGACAACTCAGATTCTGAATCTATGTTTGCTTGCTGAGCTGTAAGGTTCATTTTCAGACATTTCGTCATCATACCAGGTAACATCTTCAGTTAGCCTCTGGATGAAGCTTCAGCAAGCAAACATAAAATCCAGAACCTCAATCTGAGCTACAAATCTTCTTAAAAAAAAAATGCTAATTCAAAGATTATAAGCACAATTTACAGATTCCTTGTTAAGAAGAAAGTTATATATAAATACTGGCAATCTTTTGACTGGAATGAAGGTTATGTTTTTCCAAACCTTAGCATCTATATTCAGTTTTCCTCAACTATCTCTTTCAAAATGGCTGGTGCGCTTCAATCATAGAACCTTAAATATGTTGCAAGGTTTCGATATGTAACAAAATTCTTTGGAGCAAAAGTTCTGTCCCTTGCATGTACAATTCACCCCCCAGCATGGGGATGTTGAATTGAATCTGAAAAATTCTGATTTATGTTCAGCAACACCTCAAGCAGTTGATAAGCCAAAGTTGTGTCTGGGAAGGGAATTCTATGGCTTATTTTGCAATGTTAACTGTGATGATTGAGCATCGGACCTGAGAGAGAAACTTTGATTGTTAGCAACAAGGCTTGAGATTACACACAACACTAATAACACTTGGCCAATTGCGCACATCTATGGCTAATGAAAGATGGAGAAAGTGAGAACTGCAGATGCTGGAGATCAGAGTTGAGAATGTGGTGCTGATAAAGATCTTATGCCCGAAACGTCGCTTCTCCTATTTCTTGGATACTGCCTGTCCTGCTGTGCTTTTCCAGCACCACAGTCTTGACATTGTTAGGCCACTGTTGGAATATTGCGTGCAATTCTGGTCTCCTTCCTATCAGAAAGATGTTGTGAAACTTGAAAGGGTTCAGGAAAGATTTACAAGGATGTTGCCACGGTTGGAGGATCTGAGCTACAGGAAGAGGCTGAACAGGCTGGGGCTGTTTTCCCTGGAGTGTAGGAGGCTGAGGGGTGACCTTATAGAGGTTGACAAAATTGAGGGGCATGGATAAGATAAGTAGGCAAAGTCTTTTTCCTGGGGTCGGGGAGTCCAGAACTAGAGGGCATAGGTTTAGGGTGAGAGGGGAAAGACATAACAGAGACCTAAGGGGCAACTTTTTCATGCAGAGGGTAGTACGTGTATGGAATGAGTTGCCAGAGGATGTGGTGGAGGCATGTGGATAGGTGTATGAAAAGGAAGGGTTTGGAGGGATATGGGCCAGGTGCTGGCAGGTGGGACTAGATTGGGTTGGGATATCTGGTCGGCATGGACGGGTTGGAACGAAGGGCTGTTTCCATGCTGTACATCTCTATACGAAAGATGTGTCATGTTTCAGGATACTAACCTTTCTTTGGAAGGCTGAGATAGCAATGAGGTTTACAAAGCAAGACATTCAATGTGACCTGTTTTGTGTTCCAATTTGTAAGGGGTAGATGTTGGAATTTGTAACATTTCAAATCTAGATTTCTTAAGTTGGGCAAAACCTTTACTGGAACATCAAAGCACTTCAGCTGTGTTGATTTGCAAATGTGAAATTTACATATTAATGGACCGAAACCTGCAAATCATTCTAAAAGATGAAAGACTTATCAGCAATCTACGTTTGTTCAATTTTAGTTGCCTGACACTCTAATCTTTGCTATAAGTTCTATGTCTTATGATTCTGCTCCACAGCTACCTGATGAAGGAGCAGTGCTATGAAAGCTAGTGCTTTCAAATAAACCTGTTGGACTATAACCTAGTGTTGTGATTTTTAACTTTGTCCATTGGAAGACATATTGAGTATAGGGATAGCTTTATAAATTGGAATATTGCATACAGCTCGGGTCACCACAATGACAGAAGGATGAGGATGCTTTGGAGAGGGTACAGGAGGTTTACTGCGATGTTGCCTGGTATAGGGGATTTTAGCTATGGAGAAAGGTTGAATAGACTGGGTTTGTTTTCACTAGAGCACAGATTAAGGGATAACCTGATAGAGGTTTACAAGATTGTGAATGGCGTGGAAAGTATGAGGCTTTTTCCCCAGGGTGGAGGGTGCTCGTGGGGGTGTGTGTGGAAGTTTTTTTTTAAAAGAGATGTGCAAGGCAAGCTTTTCACACAGGATGGTGAGTGCTTCCAGAGGAGGTAGTGAAAGCAGACACAATAGCAGCATTCAAGAAGCACCTGGATGAATACATGGATCCCGTTAGTGAATGGTAGGGCAAAATGTGTGTGTTGGCTTCATGCGTCAAAGGGCCTGTTCTTGCGCTGTATTCTTAAAAATAAGCTAGTGTAATCAAATAAAAATTGTAAATAATTATGACCCTGCAGAATCTGAAGTTGCATTGCTTTAAATTTTGATTTGATTTATTACTGTTAAATGTACTGAGATAGTGAAAAGTATTTGCATGCTAACTTTATAACAGAATGGAATGCAGAAGAATGTTAGTGACAAAGTGCTGAGAAAGATCAAATCTAATATATAAGGTCCATTCAGAAGTCTGATAACAGCAGGGAAGAAACAGTTCTTGAATTTGTGTTTTCAAACTTATGCATGTTCTGGCTGATAGAGAGTACAACCAGGTTGAGAGGCAGCAGTAAGTGTACACAGTCTATGAAGGAAGGCTAGTTTGTGTGATGGACTAGACTGCTTTCACAAGTCTCTTAATTTACATCTGTAATTTAAATAAATGCATCAGAAATCTGACGAGTTCAAAGCCCAGCTGCATGCAGTGAACACCTGACTATTTACATATCACACACACCTCCAACATCAGTAAAGTAGTCCACAGATTGACATTCCAGGGGAAACCTCCGCATCTATGCCATAAAGTCCCAGTGTTTCAAAAAGGTCACCTCTCCTCTTAAATTTCAGCAAGAACAAGCCCAACCCAACCAGCCCAATCTCCTCAAAAAAAAATTCCACGCCCGGATCATCCCAGCCAAGGTTTTTTGGACTTTAACCGATGTTCGTCTAGAGGAGGTTACAGAGCAAGTGGAAGGTTATGGAGCAATTGACAAACAATGACAAAACATCAAGATTTGGAA
Source organism: Chiloscyllium plagiosum (assembly GCF_004010195.1). NCBI lineage: Eukaryota > Metazoa > Chordata > Chondrichthyes > Orectolobiformes > Hemiscylliidae > Chiloscyllium > Chiloscyllium plagiosum. Next base: position 121,167,982 of record NC_057715.1, on the reverse strand, counting down.
GTGCGGGTTTTGGACTGGGATGTACAAAGTTTAAAAACCTCCAACACCGGATTGTAGCCCAACAGGTTTATTTGGAAGCTTTCGGAGTGCCGCTGCTTCATCAGGTGGTTGTGGAATATAAGATCGTAAGACAGAATTTATAGCAAAAGTTTGCAGTGTAATGCAACTGAAATTATATATTGAAAAAGACCTGGATTGTTTAAGTCTCTCATCTTAGAATGACCGAGTTGGTTTCAGTTCTTTCATACATAAATCCAAGAGCCCTTTTTAAAAGTTACATTCTCAAGTGAACTTTATCTGAGCTGACAACAGTACCTATTGTTAATGCATTGAAGGTGTGAGGCTATCAGTGCCCCAAAGTTTAGTCTGATTGTATTTCTAAAGGGATTCATAGAATTTTCTGTGGATTCATGCAGTTTTTGAGCAAAATAAAATGTAATTCTGCAAGTCCAAATTCACCCCACAAACTTGTGTGTGTGCATGTGGGTATGTGCTTGAGGTTGTATTGATGGCTTGTGCCCTGGAATTTACTGCACCCAGAGTCCAGCATTTCCAGTACGGCTGTGACAGAGGGCTACATATTGGTAATTTTCTACATTGCCCAAGTATATTATGGCCTCTGACGATCCTTCATATATGGAAAAAGTGAGGACTGCAGATGCTGGAGATCAGAGTCAGTGTGGAAAAGCACAGCAGGTCAGGTAGCATCTGAGGAGCAGGAGAATAGACTTTTCAGCCCTCCATCAGGAATTCCTGAAATACCACAATAAGGGCAGGTAGTAGTGACTCTGCCAACATTGTCAAGGATGCCCTGAGACATGGTACAGTGGCGAGACAAAGTAGAGGCTACGGCGACAGACGAATGGACACCGCACAACAACAGATATGAGTGTTCTCTCCCAGTTGGTGAATACTTCAGCGGTCCGGGGCATTCGGCCTCTGACCTTCAGGTGTCCATCCTCCAAGGCAAACTTCAGGACAGGCAATAATGCAAAATGGCCGAGCAGAGGCTGAGAGCCCAGTTCAGTACCCATGGGGATGGCCTCAACCGGGACCTTAGATTCATGTCACACTACAGGTGAACCCATTGCACCACACGCGCGTGAACACCCCCCCTCCCCCCCCCCCCCCCTACAGACCTTGTCTCATACACAAGCTCTCTCACACATGCTGCCACGTAAACACCTGCTCAGACGTGTACCTCTTTACACACACACACACACACACACACACACCCCCCACCCCAGGATTTTGTCCAGATGCATAGTCTTTGCATCACAGGTCGGTGCAACATTGAGGGCCGAAAGGGCCTGTTCTGCACTGTGTTGTTCTATGTTCATGCTGAGGTCTGTAGTTTCACATGTACATTATGAACAATGTCTTCATGACAATGAACACACTGGTTGGAGAGGTAACTTGGCAAAAAAGAAGATAGCTGTATTTGGATGCCCATCATCCCAACCCCAGGATGTCATTGCAGGAGTTTTTCAGGTTAGTGCCCTTGACTCCACTATTTTTAGCCACTTCAATGACCGTCTCTCCACCCCAAGGTGAAAAGTAGGGATGTTTACTGCTGGTTGCACCATGTTCAATCTATGTGTAAGTCCAATCCAAGTCTGCAATGAGTAGCAAGTAACACTGATACTGAGTAAGTATCAGGCCATAATCATTTCCAACAAGTAGGTCTAACTACTTACCCATTACATTCAATAGAGCTTTATTCTTTTATGTATCGTGTCTCTAATGCTTTTCTCAAAAAGCACACAAGCTGCAGGTAGTCAATACATGTAATATTTTATAAATTCCACTTTGGAAATACAACTAGTCTGACTCAAGATTGGGATACAGATAGACTCTAATCTCACACCTTCAATGTTTTGTATGAGTTAAGATGTCACTTTTTAAAAATAAAACCTTAACTTCTTTCAAATCACATTCTAGATAATTTCTGGGATTTATATATTAATAAACTGAAACCTGCAACCCATTCTAAAAGATGCAAGACTTAACAGTAATGTGGGTTTGTTCAATATAATGTTTGTTACCTGATACTATAATCTTTTTCTATAAATTCTGTCTTATTATCCTGTTCCACAGCTACCTGATGAAGGAACAGCTTTGAAAGCTAGTGCTTCCAAATAAACCGGTTAGACTATAACCTGGTGTTGTGTTTTTTGACTTTGTTCACTCCAGTCCAACACCAGCTCCTCACGTCATGCCTTCCAATAGAGGCAAGCATGCAGTTTTTGAGCAAAATAAAATTTAATTCTTTATTACCTTATCTACTTGCACTGCCACCTTCAGTGATCTGTGGATCTGCACACCCAGATACCCTCTGCATATCATTACTCCTACTTATGCAGTTGTCACTGTATAATTTCAACCTCTACTTGACCTTTCAACATGCATTGCTTCACATTTGTCTGGATTAAACTACATCTGCCATCTTTTAGTACATTCCTCCAACTGATCTATGTCAACATAATTAAAGACCTCACAAAACCAGGTTACTGTCCCTCAAGTTTATTTGGGAGTACAAGCTTTTGGAGCACTGCTTCATCAGGTAGCTAGTGGAGCAGTTATCGAGATGGCTCGATAACGTCATCTCAGGCTGACGTCATGAGGATGAGTAAATCCTTCTATGCCAGTTTGTATGATGCGAAGCCAACTGACAGCGTGGCCTCCCAGTCGTTCCTGTCCTCTATCACTGAGGTCTTGGATGATAGAACATGGGAGTGGCTGGACCAGCCACTATCTCAGAACGAGCTGACCAAGGCCCTCGAGTCCTTCAAAAAGAATAAAATTCCCGCAAGCGATGGCTTACTGGTCGAGCTCTATTCCGCTCTGTGGGACTTGATTGGCCAGGGCCTGCTGGAGGTGTATGTCAGTATGCTTCAGGCAGGTACCATGAGTGAATCCATGAGGAAAGGCATCATCACCCTCATCTACAAGCGGAAGGGGGAGAGGGAGGAACTCAGAAATTGGAGACCAATCTCACTATTGAATGCGGATTACAAAATTTTGTCAAAAGTAATCGCCAACCGGGTCAGGTCTGCTCTGGGGTCGGTGATTCACCCTGATCAAACCTGGCAGGAAGATTGCTGAGAATCTCGCACTCCTCAGGGATATGATCGCCTATGTGCAGGACAGAGAGTTGGATACCTGTCTGATCAGCCTGGACCAGGAGAAAGCCTTTGATAGGATATCACACATGTATATGAGCGATGTTCTCTCCAAAATGGGCTTTGGGGAGGGAATCTGCAATTGGATCAGACTGCTCTACACCTACATTGTCAGTGCAGTCTCAATCAATGGGTGGGAATCAGATAACTTCCCACTCAGATCTGGAGTCAGGCAGGGCTGCTCTCTCTCCTGCCTTGTTTGTGTGCTGCATCGAGCCATTTGCCGAGTCCATCAGGAAGGATGCAAGCCCGAGAGGGGTGACTATTCCTGGCAGCAGGGGTCTGCAGGTCAAGGCCTCCCTGTAGATGGATGACGTTGCTGTTTTCTGCTCGGATCCGCTGCCCGTGCACAGACTCATGTATGTGTGACCAGTTTGAACGGGTCTCGGGGGTCAAGGTAAACCGAGGTAAGAGCGGGGCCATGCTCTTCGGGAACAGGGCTGACCAATCCTCGATCCCCTTCACCATCAGGACCGATCACCTGAAGGTGCTGGGTATTTGGTTCGGGGGGGCTGGAGCGTGCGCCAAGTCTTGGGAGGAGCATATCAGCAAAGTGAGGCAGAAACTGGGTAGATGGAAGCTACGGTCGCTCTCCATTGTGGGAAAAAACCTGATCATCAGGTGTGAGGCACTGTCATTGCTGTTATACATGGCCTGGCCTATTCCCAGAACCTGTGCTGTTACAGTCATCCGGGCCATCTTCCAATTTATATGGAGATCAAAGATGGACCGGGTCCGGAGGGACTTGATGTATAAAGGTCTGGGCAACGGGGCATAAAATACCCCCTCACCCTGATGGCCACCTTTGTGTTTGGCTGCATCAAGCTGTGCGTGGATCCTCAGTATGCAAACACCAAGTGTCACTACGTACTGAGGTTCTACCTGTCCCTGGTGTTGCGAAGGATGGGCCTGGCCTCGCTGCTGCGGAATGCTCCGAGTAGTTGGATCGTTCTGTATCACCTGTCCTTCGTGGAGAAGTTTATGAAGAAAAACACCTTTGACCACAAGTCCATCAGGAAGTGGTCAGCACGTAGTGTTCTTGAGACCCGTCGGGAAAAGGAGAGGGTGGATCCTATCGAGCGGTTCCCTGAGCAGACTGTCAAAGTCATTTGAAAGAATGCCTCATCGCCAGAACTTTCCAACAAGCACCAAGTCATGGCTTGGCTGGTGGTGAGAAGGGCTCTGCCTGTGAGATCCTTTATGCACGCCCAGACTCTCAGCCGCACCGCACGCTGCCCTTGAAGCGGCTGTGCCTATGCAGTTTGGAGAGGAATGCAGTGGTGTTTGTCGAGGTTCATCCTGAGCAGTGCGGGACTTCGTGCTTTACAGTCTGTTTCTTGGGATGCATAACGAGACGAACATCAACTGTGCCTGGAGGATCATCAACTCGGTGAAGGACGCTCTCTGGGCGGTCCGAAACCTGTTGATCTTCCAGCTGAAGGAGTTGACCCCGACTGAGTGTTGCAGACTGGCACATTCCAAGGTCCAGGACTACGTGTTGAGGGACGCACTGAAGCTTGGGGCAGCTGCCGCCAAGGCACGGTGGGGAAAGACCACCATGTAACATCTGCCTGCCTAAGAAGAACAGGGGCCCACGCAGTCTTTTGGGCTCTGCTGATGCCTCAGCTAAATATATGGTTATATGATTGATAAATGTACAGACCTGTATATACAAATGATAAATTCTGATCTCTGTATGCAAATGTTTACATATGTATGGCATGACCAACTGTATAGACCATCAAATTATTTTATGAATAAAGTATATTTTTGAAATAAAAAAAAGTGGAGCAGTGATTTTTAACTTTGTCCGTCTCTGTCCAATGCCAGCACCTTCACATGTTTATCAACATAGAACTGTGCAGCATAAGAACGGGTACTTTGGCCCACAATGTTGTGTCAAACATGATGCTAAATTAAACTAATCCCTTCTGCCTGCCATTGGGTCTATATCTCTCCACTGCTTGCATATTCATGTTCTGGATTAGTGGTGCTGGAAGAGCACAGCAGTTCAGGCAGCGTCCAAGGAGCAGCGAAATCGATGTTTCGGGCAAAGCCCTTCATCAGGAATAAAATATGAAGGGCTTTTGCCCGAAACATCGATTTCGCTGCTCCTTGGATGCTGCCTAAACTGCTGTGCTCTTCCAGCACCACTAATCCAGAATCTGGTTTCCAGCATCTGCAATCATTGCTTTTACCTTACATATTCATGTGCTTATCTAAAAGTCTCTTAAATGCCCCAATCATATCTGTTTCCATCACCAGCCCTACTTTCACTGTTTTAAAAAAAATCTTGCCCCTCACATCTCCTTTAAACCTTAAATGCATGTCCCTAGTTTTAGACTTTGACTTGGGGCTTGACAGAATCTTTTTCCGCCAATTTATGCCTCAAATTTTCTAGACTTCAATCAAGTCTCCCTTCACCCCCCACAACTCCAGAGAAAACAACACCAGTTTTTCTAGCCTCTCCTTGTGACTCATACCCTCAAATCCAGGCAGCAGCCTGGTAAACCTCTTCTGCACCCTCTCTAAAGCCTCCACATTCTCCCTGTAATGTGGTGACCAGAACTGAGCATGGTACTGATTAGATTAGATTAGATTACTTACAGTGTGGAAACAGGCCCTTCGGCCCACCAAGTCCACACCGCCCCACTGAAGCGCAACCCACCCATACCCCTACATTTACCCCTTACCTAACACTACGGGAATTTAGCATGGCCAATTCACCTAACCTGCACATCTTTGTGACTGTGGGAGGAAACCGGAGCACCCGGAGGAAACCCAGGCAGACACGGGGAGAATATGCAAACTCCACACAGTCAGTCGCCTGAGGTGGGAATTGATCCCGGATCTCTGGCGCTGTGAGGCAGCAGTGCTAACCACCGTGCCGCCTATACTCTGTGTGGCTTATCCAAAGTCTTATAAAGCTGCAACATGATATCTTGATGTCTGTACTCAATTCCCCAACCAATAAAAGCAAGCATGCCATACGCTTTCTTTCCCACCCTATCTCCTTGCATAGCCATTTTCAGGGAGCTATGGGCTTGAACCCCAAGATCCCTCTGATTATCAATGCTGTATGCGGGTCCTGCCATTAACTCTATCGTTTCGTTTATCACTTTATCGCCCACAGTGCAGCACCTCACACTTGCATACATGAAACTCCATCTGCCATTTCTCTGCCCATATCTGCAAATGATCAATATCCTGCTATACCCTCTGATGATCCTTACAATGCACATCTCCTTCAATGTTCTGCAAGTTTACTAAATCGCGTTAGGAGGTGAAGAAGAAGCCGGACTCCGAAAGCTTGTGATTTCCAATAAACCTGTTGGGACCATAACCTAGTGCCGTGTGATTTTTAACCTTGTTCAACCCAATCCAACACCGACACCTGCACATCAAGATCTCCGGGAAGTCAGGGAATTGAAATTGACAGCGGCTCGGGGCCGAAAGGGTTAAAGACGCGGTCAGAGGGCGGGGCATAAGTGAGTCGGCCGTGGCAAGCCTTAAAGGGCGGGGCATACTGAGTGGGCGGGGCCGGTCTCGAGGGGAGGGGAAAATGTTTCGAGGAGCGAGGCAATCTGTGAGTGGCGGGACAGGTTTCAAGGGGCGTGGCAATCAGTGGGTGTCTCCAAGGGAATGAAGGGGTGACGCCAATCTGTCATACCCGGATGTTAGGGCCGGAGGACTTTTGGCGCCATCTTCAGCGGCCTGAGCCGGTTGGGAATGAGCAGCAAAGCGAGCGTCGGGCCTGGACTCTCTGTCAGTCAGGGTAAGGTCTAAACCTGGTTTGATGAAGAGATTCCCAATTTGGTCTCAATTAGTGCGATAAACCTGAAATATTATTGAAGGAATGTTCAGTTTGCTCCCAACAGCATTAATACCGGCGGGATGGGGATAGGAGGCGGAGGAAGACGGAGTTCAAAGGGGGAAATGGGGGGAATAAAGGGGAAAGGGAGAATGGCGGTTTAATCCAAATAATCCCTTTTCCTATTAAGCAGTTTTATTGAGTTAATCCCAATAATTACTGAATTCCTGGTTATTCTTAATCAGTTAATACAAAATTAGCAGTTATAGTTGGAATCTTGGACTTATTTCAATCAGTCGTGAATAAGAGATTTCTGGTTTCACAGGCTAAAATAAGTTATATTGACGAGATTTGTTTGTTTTTTAAACCGGTTCAGATTGTTACTGAATGTGCTTCAGGAGTCACTTATTTTAAAAATCTAGTTTGGAATAAAATGAGCTGTTTGTTCTTTTCTTTAATGTCACAGCTAAACTCTGATTTCTCACCTGGTGTTTTGCTGCAGCATTTGTCTGAATTGTAAAATGATCTGGAATGTTCTGTAATGACATCACACCACTGAATGGCAGCATCAAACTGAGGGGATGGGGAAACAGCAAAGATGCTGTTGCTGTCTACTGAGTCTTGGGTGCTTTTGTGCAGGCTGCAGTGATATGAACTCCCATCCTTATTGTAATGCAAAGCTTCTCCATCTCAGCCTACCCTTCATCTTTACCAGTAAGGTATGGTGTTTAAAAAGGGAAGTAATATGCTTGTAAGATAGGGTTCAGATGAGATCTAATGGAATAGTGCCACGGCTGAGGGAGCTTAGTTCTGTGGAGAAACTGGGGAAGTTGATGTCTTCTCCCCAGAGCAGAGAAAGTGGTTTTTAATTGAGGCATTCTAAATTACAAAGTTTTAATGAGAATTAAGTAGGAAATTTGTTTTTCTTGGATGTAACCTCAAATCTGATAGAACCATTTTAGATTGGCAAAAAAAGTGGAAGCCAATTTTTTTTAATGGGTCAGAATGATCTTGCTGGAAGCATGGTGAAAGCAAGTTCAATATTCACTTTCAAACAGAATTGGATAAATAATCGAGTTATAGAATTATTGTGGTGCAGGAGACCATTGCAACCCATTGTGCCTCCGATGGCTCTATTATCTCGAGCTGATCTCATGCCTTCCCTCCCCCATCCCTACTATTACTATCCAAATAACTAGCCAGTGCTCCCTTGATTGGTCAATTGAACCTGTCTTCTCTACATTTCCAAGCAATGCATTCCAAATCCTAACAACTGACTGTGGGGAAACAAATCTCTCTCAGCCTTGCTTCATTTGCACATAACTTTAAACCTTTGCCCTGTTATTCTTCTTCCTTTTGTATTCAGAAACAATGTCATCCTATCTATTATACTCTGCCTGCTTGAAATGCTCTGTCTAAGCCTCCTTTTCTCTAGGGAGAATAGTTCCAAATCTTTCATCTATCTTTGTAATTGAAGCTTCTCTTCTCCAGAGCTGCTATTGTTAATCTGTTCTGCATTCTCCAACACATTTGCATCTTTCCTGTAAATGTAGTGCTCACAATTTCCACAGTATTCCAGCTGAGATCCAATCAGAATATTGTATGAGTTTAACATAATTTTCTTGCTCTTGTATTCTATGTCTAATTAATAAAAACAAGAACACTTTTATTTACTATTCTCTCCACCTATCTTGCCATCTTCAATGATCTGTATACTCCAAGACCCTCTGCTCCGGCACCTCCTTTAGAACTCCAGCCCCTATTTTAGATAGATCTTCTGATCAAAGTACATCATCACCTCACACTTGAAACAGTTGAAATGTTATGAACAAAGACAAGGCATGGAGCAAATTTGACAGCTCTGATAAAGAGCCAACTTTGGCATCGTGGGTTGAATGACCACTTGTGCTATTGTATTTGTGCTCAAATTGTCTACTTTGAGAAATATTGGAATATCCTCACTTGACCCTCATCATGCCATTGTTACTTCCAGACTCGATTATTCTGATGCACTCTTGACTGGTGTTCTGTATTTTATCCTGTTTAATCTTGTTTTCAAATACCTCTGTGGCCTTGCATCTCCTTGTCTCCATAATCTCTTGCAGCCTGAAACAGTACAAGATTTCTGTGCTTCTCCAATTCTGGCATCTTTTAGGCACTCCTGCATGAGATGCCGTGCCTTCAGTGCCTAATTTGTTTTACGTAAAGCCTTATTTTCCTCCTTCAAGGCACTTCTTAAAATTTACTTACTTTTATGTTCAATAAAATAAATGAGGATATTATGCTTCAGTTGTACAGCATGATGGTGAGATTACATCTTGAATACTGTGTACAATTATCGTCTCCTTATTTAAAGAAGAATGTGAATGTACTGGAAGAGGTTTACTACACTGATATGAAAATGTCAACTTCTGAGAAAACGTTGGAATTGTTTGCATTGGAGTTTAGAATAGGGAGGGGTGACTTGATTAAAGTGTATAAAATCCTGAATGGGTTCGGAAAGGATGTTTCCCCTTGTGGCTCAGACCAGAACTGGGAGAATACTTAAAATTAGGGATCATCCTTTTAGAACAGAGATGAGAATTCTGAGGAGCTTTGAGACTTTGGAGCTCATTGCTGCAGAAGGCAGTGGAGATGGGATTGTTGAATGCTTAAGATGGAGGTAGGTTTGTAATTAGGCAAAAAAAAACAAAAGTCATTGGAAGTTGATGAGAATGTGGAACTTGGAGCACAAATAGATCAACCATGATCATCAATGAATGGATGAGCAGGCTCGAGGAGCTGATTGGGATACTTCATTTAATTTCCATGTTTGTAAGCTTTTGATTGTCTGAATTGATGGGGGACATTTTTGGACCATAAGACCTTGTACCATAAGCCCGTATGGCTCACTCATTTCACATGCCTTGGGCTATTTTATGATTTTGCTACTGCTGTTTAAAACTAATTTGGTGTTGAAGCACTGGCTGCCACTGACCACCTTTCCAGGTTGGATTGGGTCATTACTATATTGGTTGAGCTGACTCTGATGATTTCTACTCTGTATCCCATGCTATCTGTAGATGGGCAGGATTGTGATCTTATGGCTAACTTTGGCCCTATGGATAACAGTTGAAGTTTGACAAACATGATGAGAAATGATGCTGAGTTTACATCAACACCAGATCGACTCGCTGGCAGTAAAAGCAGATTGCTAAACAGGCAAATGGCAGATTCTAAAGGTTATTTGACCTCGGGTTGCAAAAAAGAGGCAAAATAAGGCTACAAGAGAACCATGGAAACAGACAAATAATTCAGAACGATGAGGGCCTTGTGCAAAGGAGGCAAGGCATTGCTTGAGACTGACCATTGTGAAGAGAAGAAAGACCCTGGGTTATAGAGCTGTACAGCACGAAAACAGACCCTTCGGTCCAACTTGTCAGTGCCGACCAGATCTCCCAACTCAATCTTGTCCCACTTGCCAACACCAGGCCCATATCCCTCCAGACTCTTCCTATTCATATACCTATTCAGCTGCTGTTTAAATGTTGCAATTGTACTAGCCTCCACCACTTCCTCTTGCAGCTCATTCCATATGCATACCATCCTCTGCATGAATATGTTGCCCCTTAGGTCTCTTTTATATCTTCCCCTCTCACACTAAATCTCTGCCCTCTAGTTCTGGACTTCCCCCCCCCCCCCCCCCCCCCCAGGGAAAAGACTTTGTCTATTCATCCTATCCATGCCCCTCATGATTTTATAAACCTCTAAGGTCACCCCTCAGCTTCCGACCCTCCATGGAAAACAGCCCCTGCCTAATAAACCTCTCCCTATAGCTCAAATCTTCCAACCCTGGCAACATCCTTGCAAATATTTTCTGAACCCTGTCACGTTTCACGACATCCTTCCAATAGGAAGGAGACCAGAACTGCATGCAATATTCCAAAAGTGGCCTAACCAATGTCCTGTACAGCGGCAACATGACCTCCCAACATTCATACTCAATACTCTGACCAATAAAGGAAAGCATACCAAATGATGCCTTCACTCTCCTAACTACTTGTGACTCCACTTTCAAGGAGGTATGAACCTGCACTCCAAGGTCTCTTTGTTCAGCAATACTCGCTCGAACCTTGCCATTAAGTATATTTGCTAAGATTTGCTTTCCCAAAGTTTGCACGTTCTCCCCGTGTCTGCGTGGGTTTCCTCCGGGTGCTCCGGTTTCCTCCCACACTTTGTTCAGCAATACTCGCTCGAACCTTGCCATTAAGTATATTTGCTAAGATTTGCTTTCCCAAAATGCAGCCCTTCATATTTATCTGAATTAAACTCCATCTGCCACTTCTCGGCCCATTGGCTGATCTGATCAAGATCTCATTGTAATGTGAGGTAACCTTCGCTGTCCACTATACCTCAAATTTTGGTGCCATCTGCAAACTTACTAACTCTTATGCTCACATCCAAAATGTAACGAACCCAGCACTGATCCTTGTGGCACTCCACTGGTCACAAGCCTCCTGTCTGAAAAACAATCCTCCACTACCACCTTCTGTCTTCTACCTTTGAGCCAGTTCTGTATCCAAATGGCTAGTTCTCCCATGAGATCTCACCTTGCTAACCAGCCTCCCGTGGGGAACCTTGTCGAACGCCTTACTGAAGTCCATATAGGTCATGTCCACCGCTCTGCCCTCATCAATCCTCTTTGTTACTTCCTCAAAAAAAACCTCAATCAAGTTTGTGAGACATGATTTCCCATGCTCAAAGCCATGTTGAGTATCCATAATCAGTCTGCCTTTCCAAATACATGTACATCCTGTCCCTCAGGATTCCCTCCAACCTTACCTGTGACTACTGATGATACAAGTATCTCAGCAAGAGGCCAAGCAATCGCTTCCCTCGCTTCCCACAGAGTTCTAGGGTACATCTGATCAGGTCCTGGGGATTTATCCACCTTTATGCGTTTCATGACATCCAGCACTTCCTCCTCTGTAATATGGACATTTTTCAAGGTGTCACCATCTATTTCCCTACATTCTGTCTTCCATGTCCTTTTCCACAGTAAATGCTGATGCAAAATACTCATTTAGCATCTCCCCCATCTTGTGCGGCTCCACACAAAGGCCGTCTTGCTGATCTTTGAGTGGCCCTATTCTCTCCCCAGTTACCCTTTTATCCTTAGTGTATTTGTAAAAATACTTTGGATTCTCCTTAACTCTATTTGCCAAAGCTATCTCCTGTCTCCTTTGTCGTCTTGATTTCCCTCTTAAGTATACTCCTACTGCCTTTATATTTTTCTTAGATTCACTCCTCAATCTCTCCTGTCTATACCTGACATATGCTTTTCTTAACCAAACTCTCAATTTCTTTAGTCATCCAGCACTCCCTGCACTTACCAGCCTTTCCTTTCACCCAAACAGGAATATACTGTCTCTGGACTCGTTATCTCATTTCTGAAGCCTTCTCATTTTCCAGTCATTCCTTTACCTGTGAACATCTGCCCCCAATCAACTTTTGAAAGTTCTTGTCTAAAACCATCAAAATTGGCCTTTCTCCAAATCAGAACATCAACTTTTAGATCCAGTCTTTTCTGTCACTATTTTGAAACTAATAGAATTATGGTCGCTGGCCCCAAAGTGTTCCCCCACTGACACCTCAGTCACCTGTCCTGTCTTATTTCTCAACCGAAACGTCGAATCTCCTGTTCCCTGGATGCTGCCTGACCTGCTGTGCTGTTCCAGCAATAAAGTTGTCACTATTTTGAAACTAATAGAATTATGGTTGCTGGCCCCAAAGTGTTCCCCCACTGACACCTCAGTCACCTGTCCTGTCTTATTTCTCAAGAGTAGGTCAAGTTTTACACCTTCTCTCGTAGATACATCCATATACTGAATCAGAAGATTAACTTCACAAGAACAGACTTGTGGGAATGAACCTGGCCAGTTCACCACATATAGGTGGTTTCTAGATTCTAGTCAAACAGTTAGATAATGTGGTGATTATGGGTTTACTAAAAACTAAAATGTTACTAATAAGAGGAAATTGTATTAGATTATAATTTCCTTTATCTGTCATGAAATTCAAGACCCTAATGGGAAAAGGGTCAGTGCAGTTTTTAAAGTTTAAATTTAACAGTCTGAAGCCTACCTTGATTCTGGTTATCTTTTATGATAGCTTTGAAAATGGAAGTAACAAGAGTTCGTGTGTCCCCTTAAAAATAACCGACTTTTCATTAATTCATTGTAGTCTTCAGTGTGTCACGTTGAAATGGCAGGAATAGCGCATGGCCAAATGTGTGCCCAGTTGCCTCTTGTGAGGACTATTTGAGACAGTATATGATCTATCATTTTAATACAGTACCAGTGTGCTCAAAATGCAGGTGTTATTAAACCGGTGTTTATGGTTGTATCCTGCTTTCAGTCAGAAAATAGGTTGTATCGTCACTTTGACTGATCTCCTGAAGATACCACACCAGACTTGGACGCCAGGTCAAGGATCATCTGATCTGCTACTTTTCCTCCATGTGTGTGCATTCTCACAACAGGTGTCACTGAACAGCATTTTTAACCCTGAGTACTCAATTTTTTTCATGGTCTTCCTCTTCAACTGAGGGTATTGGATCTGAAAGTTTTGCACTTCCTGCTGCCTGTTGCAGTCAGACTGGTTTGTAGCCAGGATTTGGTTTGGCTGTTTACTTTCCCAGCTAACTTGTGCAGAGTTGGACGTCTGGATATACTGGCTTGCTTTGAAACTGTGGCATATTCAATAGAATGCCTGGGGTCAGAGAGCTTTTTCTCTTTGTAGTATAATGTGATGAACAACTTGAGCTGTTTGATACAAAAAGCTGAAAGTTCAGAGTGTACAAACTAATGCATCGTAATACAAATTTTCCTCCAACAGTTGGAAGTGTTCCATCTCCTTCGACAAGTATGGGGAGCTCAGTGCAGTCATTTAGGCCACTGATCAATGACTATGGACCACCCTCTATGGGTTATTTACAGGTATGGTAAAATATATATTTGCATCACCGGGTACAGTTATACAATGGTTAGGACCATTAACCACTTGGTCATAGGTTCATATCCCAAATAGAGATATGATATAATCATTTCTTGACAGCCCATAAAACACCAGATTTAAACAGCTGCCTCTATTAAATTGCTGAAGAATCTCTCAGTCCCTCTGCCTGAATACTGTATCTAATTCCCCCTCCAAAATGAAGGCGCGTGCCAAGTGCTCATTTCACACCCCACTGATGTCCTCTGGTTCTATCCACAGATTGGTCCCTAATATGCCTATTCTTCCTCTGGTTATCCTTTTCCCCTTGACATGAAATATCTTAGGATTTTTCCTAATCTTACCTGCTGATCATAGTGATAGAGATGTACAGCATGGAAACAGACCCTTCGGTCCAACCCATCCATGGTGACCTAATGGAACAACCCAATCTAGTCCCACCTTCCAGTACCTGGCCCATATCCCTCCAAACCCTTCCTCTTCATATACCCATCCAAATGCCTCTTAAATGTTGCAATTGTTACCAGCCTCCACCACTTCCTCTGACACCTCATTCTATACCTGTACCACCCTCTGAGAAAATGTTGCCCCTTAGGTCTCTCTTTTTTTATATCTTTTCCCCCCTCACCCTAAACCTATGCCGTCTAGTTCTGGACTCCACGACCCCAGGGAAAAGACTTTGCCTTTTTACCCTATCCATGCCCCTCATAATTTTGTAAACCTCTATAAGGTCACTCCTCAGCCTCTGACGCTCCAGGGAAAACAGCCCCAGCCTGTTCAGTCTCTCCCTATAGCTCAAATCCTCCAACCCTGGCAACATCCTTGTAAATCTTTTCTGAACCCTTTCAAATTTCACAACGTATTTCCGATAGGAAGGAGAGCATAATTGCACACAATATTCCAGCCAATGTCCTGTACAGCCGCAACATGACCTCCCAACTCCTGTACTCCATACTCTGACCAATAAAGGAAAGCTTACCAAATGCTGCCTTCACTATCCTATCTACCAGCAACTCCACTTTTCAAGGAGCTATGAAGCTGCACTCCAAGGTCTCTTTGTTCAGCAACACTCCCTAAGACCTTACCATTAAGTGTATATGTCCTGCTAAGATTTGCTTTCCCAAAAATCAGCGCCTTGCATTTATCTGAATTAAACTCCATCTGCCACTTCTCAGCCCATTGGCCCATCTGGTCAAGATCCTGTTGTAATGTGAGGTAACCTTCTTCGCTGTCCACTACACCTCCACTTTTGGTGTCATCTGCAAACTTACTAATTGTACCTCATGCTCGCATCCAAATCATTTATGTAAATGACAAAAAGTAGAGGACCCAGCACCGATCCTTGGGGCACTCCACTGGTCGCAGGCCTCCAGTCTGAAAAAAAAACCCTCCACCACCACCCTCTTTTACCTTTGAGCCAGTTCTGTATCCAAATAGCTCGTTCTCCCTGTATTCAGTGAGATCTAACCTTGTTAACCAGTCTCCCATGGGGAACTTGTCGAACGCCTTACTGAAGTCCATATAGATCACATCTACTGCTCTGCCCTCATCAATCTTTTGTTACTTCTTCAAAAAACTCAATCAAGTTTGTGAGACATGATTTCCCATGCACAAAGCCATGTTGACTATCCCGAATCAGTCCTTGCCTTTCCAAATACATGTACGTCCTGTCCCTCAGGATTCCCTCCAATAGCTTGCCCACCATTGATGTTTTCTCTTGTCCTTTCTTTGCTGTCTGAATTTCTTTAAATTCACCCCTACACTTTTAGTTCTCCTTTATATCACTTGTGCAATGCCCATGTCCCATGAATGAATTTTTTTTTTAAAAGAATCTCCATTGAATTACTGTGTTTGAACCTGTTAAAAACCTTTCTTTTTCTTTTGCCCTTATCTAGTCCTGAATATTCCTAAAAATCCGAATTCTTTGGGCATGTTACTCGTAAATTTCACCCTGTTCGTAATTTTTATTAATGACTTGGATGAGGGAGTCGAAGGGTGGGTCAGTAAATTTGCAGATGATACGAAGATTGGTGGAGTTGTGGATAGTGAGGAGGGTTCTTGTCAGCTGCAAAGGGACTTGGATATGATGAAGAGCTGGGCTGAGGAGTGGCAGATGGAGTTCAACCCTGCCAAGTGTGAGGTTGTCCATTTTGGAAAGACAAATAAGAATGCGGAATACAGGGTTAACGGTAGGGTTCTTAGTGAGGTGGAGGAACAGAGAGATCTTGGGGTCTATGTTCATAGGTCTTTGAAAGTTGCCACTCAGGTGGATAGAGCTCGTAAGAAGG
>NC_057715.1:121147064-121151380 GCF_004010195.1 Chiloscyllium plagiosum | reverse complement strand
ACGGGGAGAACGTGCAAACTCCACACAGTCAGTCGCCTGAGGCGGGAATTGAACCCGGGTCTCAGGCGCTGCGAGGCAACAGTGCTAATCACTGTGCCACCGTGCCGCCCACAAAAGTTCCTTGAAAGTAGAGTCACAGGTAGACGAGATAGTGAATGCAGCATACCCCTCCCTCCCCCCCCCCCCCCCCCCCCCATTGTTCTGTAGATTTGCCAAGAAGCAGTTATTCCTTCTCTACACTGGCCAGATTCAGCCTTATTTAATTAAATCTGTCTTCTCCAACCACCCCTACCCCAATCCAAAATTTTGTTTTTGCAGACCGTTGTTTTCCTTTCCAAACTGAAAACACATATTGTTGCCGCTGTCAATAAAATGCAGATTGTCTCTTTCACTCTGCCATTTTGAACACCTGTCTGCCATCTTGAACACCCGTCTGGCATGGTGCCCCAGAATTATGTCCAGTTCTGTCCCTAGTTGGTCCTTCTATATGTTGATATTAAAAACTGTCCTGAATACATTTTCAAGAAATTTGTCCCCTCTAAGCTGTTTTTGCTGGGTTGATCCCAGTTGATGTTGGAGAAGTTGAGATTTCCTTTATTATAAGTACTGGCTATAATTAGACTTATTGTTTTTGTGCACCTCAGGGAATAGTCTGTGTATTTGCTCTATTGCCCACTGGCTGGATGGTCTACAGTATACTCCAAAAAGTGTCTCCCCTTTTTGTTTTTGTGATCAACCCACAAACCTCATTTGAAGACTCTGCTGGGATAGCATCCTTCCTCACAGCACAACTGACTCCTTAATTAATATTGGACACCACTGTCTCTTTTCTCCCCCCTCCTTTCTTGCCTGAAACGTCTGTACCCAATGAAACCATAAGTTTTGTCATGTGTACTTAAGAACAGAAGTACATGAGTACAGTGAAAAGTGTACATTGACACCCTTCCTGGTACCATCTTTGATACAAAATAGAAAAATGACGAAATACTGTTAAGTTCAACAGTCTTAAGTGCTTAGCTATGCTGGGCTCGCATTCTGTAGAGGGCTGGACCTCTTCTGTATTGGCCCATATAGGAGTAAGATTAGACCATTAGGCACATCGCGTCTGCTGTGCCATTTGATTGTAGCTGATATGTTTCTCAACCCCATTCTCCTGCCTTCTCCCTGTAACAGTTGATCCCCTTACCAGTCAAGAACCTAGTTATCTTTGTCTTGCATTCACCCAATGACTTGACCTTCACAGCCTTCTGTGGCAATGAGTACCAGAGATTCACTATACTTTGGCTGAAGAAACTCCTTCTCATCTCAGTTTTAAAAGGTTATCCCTTCCCTAAGGTCCTAGTCTCTCCTACTAGTTTAACCATTTTCTTTTATGTCCATGTTATCCAGGTCTCTTAGTACTCCATGAATTTCAATGAGATACTCCCATCATCCTTCTGAACTCCATCCCAGTGTGTTGAGTTGCTATTCCTCTGCCACCCCACAACCATGTTTTTGATGACAACAATATCACAATTCCATGTGTCAATCCACACCCATAACTAATTTGTCTTTCCTATAATACTGCTGGCATTAGAGGCCATCCAACTTCGCCTTACTCCCTTGAGACCCATGGCTAAACTCTGTCTTGGTTCCTTTACTGTATTATGCTGTGTTCCTAATATACTAACACTGTATCTCCTTCCCCCTGCTGAACTAGTTTAAATTCTTCCCAACAGTACCAGCAGACCTACCCCCAAGGATGTTGGTCCCATCCTGATTCGGGTACAGACTATCTTGCTTATACAGGTTCTACCTTCCCCAGCAATGGTCTCAAATGATCTAGGAATCTAAAACGCTCCCTCCTGCACCAATTTCTGAGTCACACATTAATCTACCCTGTTCTATTTCTGTACTCATTAGCAAGTGGCACCAACAGTAATCCCAAAGATTGAATTCTTTGCAGTCCTGCTCTTTAGTCTACTATCTAGCTCCCTGGATTCTTGATGCACAACCTCATCCCTCACTCTACCTATATCTTTACTTGCAGTGTATGTCATGATCTCTGCCTTATTACCATCTTGTTTCAGGATGTCTTGCAACTGCTCAGTGACATCCCTTCGAGATCCATAAGTTTTATTGACTAATTTGTCCCTCGTGAAAGTGATGACAATTTTTTTTTTCCCATTCGCACCTTGCTTAACCATGTCTTTGAGATATTTATAGTGTCCTTCGGCATGAAGACAATGCAAATTTTGGTTTAAATTCTGTTCCCTTTTATCAGTTATCCAGTTGCATCCTCAACTTGTGCAACTCTTTTTGTCGAATCCATAAGTGTGGAAGAAGGCCGTTCAGCCCATCAACTCCACACCAATCCTCTGAAGAGCATCCCTCCCTACCCAAATCCTATCCTATTCCTGTAACCCTGCATTCCCCATTGCTAATCCACCTAGCCTGCACACTGGACAATTTAACATTGCCAATCCACTATACTGCAGATCTTTTTAATCTACTGGTAGAAGCTCTTGCTGTTTGTGAAAGTATGATTTGGAGGTGCCAGTGTTAGACTGGGGTGTACAAAGCTTAAAAATCGCACAACACAACACGGTTGTGACAACCACCTGATGAAGGCGTAGTGCTCTGAAAGCTAGTGCTTCCAAATAAACCTGTTGGACCAAACCTGGTTTTGTTAATTTTAACTTTGTGAAAGTAAATTGCCAAGAAATATAGAAACAATCAATTTTTAATATTCAGTGCAGTTAGTTTTTGTAATGTTGCCATTTCTTCTATATGCGATATTCTGCTCTCCTTGTCATTCTGGCCTGTGGCCACAGAATCTTTTCCATCTAGATTTGAGATCAACAGTATGTGCTCGTGGGACCGAGACAAATCCTCCATTTAATGCACAGGTTGGAGTTGGTAACTGTCCTTCCAGATATCACTGATGTCAACAATCAGTCCTCTTCCCTCAAAATCAGACAGGAGGAAATGGAAAATCTGGCACTTAGACTCTCCCTGATTGAGAAGCAATTGTTGCTGTAGATCTGGAAATCTTGTTCACTTCCTTCTCCAAAGCAGCCAATCTGTGATGATAATTGGTGGAATCAAACAAAAGGAGAACAATCCCAGCTGCATTACACCATTTGTAATTTGCACTGAGACATGATTCGACTTTCTAGTTCCCAGTTTATAAAAACTGACTTGTCAACAACTCTTAAGATGCTTTCCAGAGATGTGCCAAACAACATCTTGTTGTAATTCTATGACATAAATGCAAGTTGATGTTTCCTACTGGTCATTGCTACTAAGTATACTGAACTTTCAATGTGATTTGTACATTTCTCAACTTAGTTTTTTTTCTTCTTTAGGGAATGAGTAGTAATCAGGCACCACAGAGTAAATATGCGGAGCTACTTACTATAATTGAAGAGCTAGGGAAAGACATCCGACCAACTTATGCTGGCAGTAAAAGTGCAATGGAGCGATTAAAACGTGGTATATATCAGAACAATTTTCTTGTCTTTATAATTGAATAATGTGCTATTTCTAATCTTCCAGTTGTGTGACCAAGTGAGTAGTTTTTTCACAATTTTTTTTTAATGGATTGTAAAGTTTTCCACCTGAAACGGTGGATCGGTCACTGCACGGTACACAGTGGTGTGATTATGCCACTTGCATAATTTGAGAGTGACAGAGTTCAGATGCCACCAACATGAAAATTTGGAAGTCTGAATATAAGGCGACTGGTGCTGGTGGTGTTAACCACAGAGATTTCTATTATTGTAAAAACCTAACTGGTTCACTGTCACAACAACTACTTGCATTCCTGTTGTACCTTAATAGAACATAGAACAATACAGCACGGAACAGGCCCTTCGGCCCACGATGTTATGCCGAACATTTGTCCTAGCTTAAGCACCCATCCATGTACCTATCCAATTGCTGCTTAAAAGTCACCAAAGATTCTGACTCTACCACTCCCACAGGCAGCGCATTCCATGCCCCCACCACTCTCTGGGTAAAGAACCCACCCCTGACATCTCCCCTATACCTTCCACCCTTCACCTTAAATTTATGTCCCCTTGTAACACTCTGTTGTACCCGGGGAAAAAGTTTCTGACTGTCTACTCTATCTATTCCTCTGATCTTCTTATAAACCTCTTTCAAGTCACCCCTCATCCTTCACCGTTTCAACGAGAAAAGGCCTAGCACTCTCAACCTATCCTCGTACGACCTATTCTCCATTCCAGGCAACATCCTGGTAAATCTTCTCTGCACCCTCTCCAAAGCTTCCACATCTTTCCTAAAGTGAGGCGACCAGAACTGCAAACAGTACT
>NC_057715.1:121135244-121144883 GCF_004010195.1 Chiloscyllium plagiosum | reverse complement strand
CGCCCCGTCCAATCTACTTGATCTAAAGAGCTTCGAATCAAGAAATCACCCATGATTACTACCCTGTGGCTTCTGCACCTTTCCAAAATCTGTTTCCCAATCTGTTTCTCCACATCTCTGCTGCTATTGGGGGGTCTATAGTAAACACCCAACAAGGTGACTGACCCTTTCCTATTTCTGACTTCAGCCCATACTACCTCCAAAGGCAGATCCCCCTCGAACTGCCTTTCTGCAGCCGTTATACCATTTCTAATTAGCAACGCCACCCCTCCTCCTTTTTTACCTTTTTTTTAAATGTGAGAAAGCATACTCAAGGTGCTTCACAGAAAATTATACTGAACCACAGGTAAATTAGGGCAGTTCATCAAAGCGAATCATAACTTTTTGATAGTTTTTATGGTCACCATTGCAAAGATTAACAGTTCAGACTGTACAAATTAATAATTCTAAAATTCCACCAGCTGCAATGATGTTTGAGTTTTCATCCCTCAAACATTCACCTTGATTTCTGGATTACTAGCTCAGTAACATTGGCACAATGCTAATATCTTCCCTTGAGTTTACTGCCAACGATCAACCTGTTTTTCTGCTCTCCTAATACTTTAATATTTTCCTTTGATTTGGCTTCAATCCCTTCTAATATTTATATTTTGAATTCTTTTTCAAAAGGTTTTTCCCCCTTCACACTACTTGTACTAATTTGTATACTGTCTTCACTTGTTACCAATTTGCTGGCACAATTGAAATAAGTTTCAAAAACAACAACAACAGTACTGGAAAAACTCAACAAGCATGACAACATCGAGTTAATGTTGAATCCATTGAGGTGCCACTTCAACATGCATTGTACTTGTTAACATTTCTGCCTCTGACCTGCTGCTGCTTTTGCTTCTAGTACCCTATGGCTTTGTCATTGAGGGAGTTGTATCCTGAAATCATTTGTTCTTGGTGGAGAATTTGTCTAAACTGATGTGAAAAATGTTGCTTTGGATTTTCTGGCTGGGAACTGTCAGTGATCCCATTATGAGCTACAAGTTGAGAAAAATAAAAGGGCAAAAATGGACAAATGCAGCTGTTTAGTCATTTGCATCAGTTGCTTCAGTTTTAGAACTGAATTTGGTTACGTATTTATCATACAAGCAAAATTAACTTCAGATGCTGGAAATACTCCAGTCAAGCAACAGCAAGAGTTGATCTTTTAATTCAAATAAAACTGTTTAGAACTGAATGTGATTGTCTCCCTTTTTCATATTCCAGGAATTATTCATGCTCGAGGATTAGTGAGGGAATGCCTGGCTGAAACTGAACGCAATGCAAGATCATAGCTTTAGTGCAGCTGAGGTTATATATTGGACTTCAAGATTTTGTGGTTTATTTTTGGAGAAGGAAATGCTACTTTTGTAATTTTTTTTTCCTGATCACACTGATTTTCTTTAAGCATTGTCAGCTTTGTATTTGAGCTATAACAATATGGTGATGTAAAAGATGCTTTACTCTGGAGAATACTTGAAGAAAATGTTGGCTTTTCATCCAAGTTTGGTTCTTCACAATTTAGAATCGACTCAACTGTTGCAACGACCAAGTTGTTTATTTAATTGAAACAATACAGCTCATTGATCTGTATAACCTTGTCAGGCTAATGTTTAATTTTTGAATCTTTTTGAAGCAAAATACAGGGATACAATTCGAAAAACATATTTTTGCACTTGAGATCAAACTGGAGACATGGATATTCCTGGAACTTTGCAGAACAAGATTTTTCCTCTAAATTATAATTTTTTTGCTATTGTACAGAAATTAGGCATCTTTGTATTGATTTCTTCTTGTAATAAAGCTTATTTTCATTACCTGCTTTGTATGCTCTTGAATGCTCCCTCACCACCCGACGGCTGGAGGAAGAACGCCTCATCTTCCACCTCAGACTACTTCAACCCTTGAGCATCGATGTGGACTTCACCAGTTTTCTCATTTTCCCCTTCCCCCACCTCACCCTAGTTTCAAACTCCTAGCTCAGCACTGTCCCCATGACTTGTCTTATCTGCCTATCTTCCTTTCCACCTATCCACTCCACCCTCCTCTCTGACCGTCTTTGACTTATTGATTAAAAACAGCTGATGGCAACTGGTGAGTGAAATCAACTGGCTTTCTTCAGGCTTAAGTTTTTTTTTACCGTATTGCCTTGCACTTGTGGCACAAATATTTCTTGGTAGTTATTTAGCCCACTTTGGTATGATCTGCATACAAACCAACACTGTCATACATAGCAAATCATCTTGTCCATGGAATACTTCCATATATGAACAGTTGTAATGTTGCTGAACATTGGTGAATGCTCAAACACTTCACTTCTGACTCGATGACTGTGTGAAGATGGAGAAAGCAGCTGAAGATGGTTGCACCTTAGACACTACGCTAATGAATTCCTCCACCACTGGCTTTGGACTGAGATGAACAACAACAACCACCACAACGGTCTGATTTTGTGCTCAATAACTCTAGCCACTGGAAAGGCCCTGCCTCCATCTCCCTGCTTGATTCCAAATGACTGTAGTTTCATGTATTTCCTTGATGCTACCTTGAAGTTGAGCACAGGCACTCACCTCACCTCAGGAGTTAGGCTTTTTTTTATTGTTTTGGACCAAGGTTGTAATGAGGTCAGGAGCTGAGCAGTCCTGTCAAAACCCAAATTGGGTACTTTCAAGAAGCTGAGTAGCTACATTCCCTTGAATATTTTGTGCTCTTCTGGATTTCAACCTGCCTCAGTACTGCTAGTCTCTATATCAGGTAGCTGAGCTGCTGGCCTGAAATTAAGCTGGCAGCATTACAACAATAAAAGCAGAAGCTGGCAATTAGGAAAGAATGCAAGGAAGATTAGCAGCAGCAGCAAGACGAAGGTTGTCAGTGTGGTGTTGATTCAGCTCAAGCTCCATACAAGAACTCGAACACACAGCACTATCCCCCATCCAACACAAACCAACCCCTAATATTGCACTAAGCTATTGGATTAAATCATTAGCTCTCAATCAGCAGTGGGGCATGAATCCACTAATAACATACATTAAAGGTGCAAAAGTGATTCTACTTATGCTTTAAATCAGTGTTTTAGATATTTATTGCATTTTAATTTATTACACAAGTTAAGATAAAGACCAGTCTCTTAATTGTACAATCTAACTCTGCTGGTTAAATGGAACAGAAGTCATGCAACAAATCAAATTACTTTTTCATTTCAGTCGGATCTGCAGTTTCTAAAAGGTTTTTAAATTGTCTTTTTCTTTCTAAATTATCTTTTGCTTTGCTTTTCTTTTCTTGTTTTTTCCATTGCTGTACTTGTTTTTGCTTCATAATTTCACTGTTTACACCTTTGTAATGTACATCAAGCTTTTCTTGTAAAATTGTTCTGGCTATTTTTCTGTTCTGATCTACTGATCTGGTTTGATGGCACTGAAAAGGCAAAAAACAAATTGTTTACAAATAATTGAACTTGCATGACAGGAAGAAGTCATAAGGAGCATGCTATTTCAATCTTACTGTTTCTGTAGCATAGAATCTACAATTACCTTCACTACAATTCCAGTTGGAACATGCTTCAGCACTACACAGTTACTGGTTTTATTAGTTGCTTGGCCCCCAGGACCACGTCCTCTGACAAACTGTTCCTCTAATTCATCTTCTACTATATCAGGCAAGTCTAGAAAGCTCTTTTTCCCAGCAAAAGGCACTAATAAAGGTGCATGTTTGACATCCAAAAATGGCTTTGCTGAACTGGTTGAATTCCATTGTCTCCAAGAAAGTGCTTGTGCTCTTGTTAATGACAGTAAGCAATTGTATAAAATGGAAGCAGTCATAGGATGCAGAAGTTGGGTTACAATGCAGGTTTTCTGAAAAACACAAAATAATGTTAGTAAACTGGTTAAAATTTAACAAGGGAGCAGATGCTGAAATGTCTGCTTACTGCTATGATCAAGATCCTTTATCAGCCCTAATACCATTTTATTGACTGCTGTTATCATTAGACTGATCATCTCTCCTTGAAACTACCACTTAGAAGTCAAAATGACACTTGCTTAGATTTGTTACTGTACATAGGATATTTTTGTTTTCAGACTTTTCTTGATCCACTCAATCTGCTGATATCAAGGCTAACCTTATTTGACAAAACATCTTCACAAAATTTGATTTGATAAGCTATTGTACAGTGCTAACAGTAGCATACGTTGAAATCTACTGAGCTCCTGTAGCTAAGCATGATCACTAATATTTTACTATCGCAGAACTAGAGCATTATTCCTGCAATGACAGCATAGAAATCATTTCATAGCAATGTACTTGCTCTTTCCCATTATTCTATATCATCACTTCCTGAAGATCTCCAGCTGTCGGTTTCAAAATCTCAATCCTTCACAGCCATACACTTTTTCCCTCTTTGTTTCCATTCTTTTCATAAGCTGTTTGTTCTATTATGACAGCACAAAAAAAGCAGCTAATTGTTTCCACTTAGTGCAGCTACAGTATTATTTGACACCATTAAATCAATAGTACTGATTGCATTTGGTGGTTTTCTTTATAAATGGACTAAAAAACTACTTGAGACCACTGGTGTATTAGCTAACCAAACTGTCAATTGATTGCTACTTTAAAATGATTAATCGTCCAAAAAAGGAGTACAAGCTTAGTTTATTTAAATCAGAAAAGACTAGAAATGACAAATTATGCCAAAGTTTTAATTTTGTTTAGACTCTTACCACTTTCTGGTGCAGACGTTTCGTCCCCTGTCTAGGTGACATCCTCAGTGCTTGGGAGCCTCCTGTGAAGCGCTTCCGAGATCTTTCCTCCGGCATTTGGAGTGGTTTGAATCTGCCGCTTCCGGTTGTCAGTTCCAGCTGTCAGCTGCAGTGGTCGGTATATAGGGTCCAGGTCAAATGTGCTTATTGATTGAATCTGTGGATGAGTGCCAAGCCTCTAGGAATTCCCTGGCTGTTCTGTTTGGCTTGGCATATAATAGTGTTAGAGGAGAAAGTGAGGTCTGCAGATGCTGGAGATCAGAGCTGAAAATGTGTTGCTGGAAAAGCGCAGGTCAGGCAGCATCCAGGGAACAGGAGAATCGACGTTTCGGGCATAAGCCCTTCTTCAGGAATCACGAAACGTCGATTCTCCTGTTCCTTGGATGCTGCCTGACCTGTTGTGCTTTTCCAGCAACACATTTTCAGCATATAATAGTGTTATCCCAGTCGAACTCATGTTGCTTGTCCTCTGCGTGTGTGGATACAAAGGATAGCTGGTCGTGTTGTTTTGTGGCTAGTTGGTGTTCGTGAATGCAGATCGTTAGCTGTCTTCCTGTTTGTCCTATGTAGTGTTTTGTGCAGTCCTTGCAAGGGATTTTTTACACGACATTGGTTTTTACACTACAAAGGACTGCACAAAACACTACATAGGACAAACAGGAAGACAGCTAACGATCTGCATCCATGAACACCAACTAGCCACGAAACGACACGACCAGCTATCCTTGGTATCCACACAGGCAGAGGACAACACTACAATTACAGGCCAAGCCAAAAAGAGAACAGCCAGGGAATTCCTCGAGGCTTGGCACTCATCCACAGATTCAATCAATAAGCACATTTGACCTGGACCCTATATACTGACCACTGCAGCTGACAGCTGGAACTGACAACCGGAAGCGGCAGATTCAAACCACTCCAAATGCCGGAGGAAAGATCACAGAAGCGCTTCACAGGAGGTTCCCAAGCACTGAGGATGTCACCTAGACAGGGGACGAAACATCTGCACCAGAAATTCCCAGCTTGGCGAACACAACAACGAGCACCCGAGCTACAAATCTTCGCACAAACTTTGAAGACTCTTACCAAGGCTGAGATACAACAATCTCAATCTATTCTTCCTGCTTCATTCCAAAGCACAATTGTAGATCAGTACATTGCACACCTAGTTCCCCAATACCAGTATTTACAGAACATCTACAAATCATAGGGAAAACTGGCTTAGTTTTAGGGAAGTGGTGATTTTTAAGTTCAGTTTTCAAGTTTGGCTGATTAGAATGTGACAGCTATACAGTTAACACTCTTAAGTACACTTCTCATCTGCTCATTAATTTGAGATGACAGTTGGGGGGGGGGGGGGGGTATTCATGATATTGACCACAAATCCATAAGTTTGCTATGGAAAAGGAGAAAGAAGATCTGCAAAAAAAAAAGGTTTTAGACTCCAACCACGCAGAATCAATGTCGATTTCACTAGTTTCCTTATTTTCCCTCCCCCCACCTTATCCCAGATCTAACTCGACACTGTCCTACCTGTCCATCTTTTTCCCCAGCTATCTGCTCCACCGTGACCTATCGCCATCATCTACGTATTACATTCCTAACTAACTTCCCCCTGCCCCACCCTCTCCCATTTATTGCTCAGCCCTCGTCTCCCCATCCCTGATTAACAGCTGACACTCAATGTCGACTCTTCTGCTCTTTGGATGCTGTCTGACTGGCTGTGCTTTTCCAATGCCACACCATCAGGCTTGATGGACTGTCTTGTGTGATTCTCAAAGTGGAAAAAGCTTTCCATGGTTTAATGTCTTGTGCAAATAAAAGTTGTTCATTTTAGAATCTCAGTAGTGATCATGAAAAAATAAACAAATAGCAGGTTTTATTTTCATGGCCACACAGTGCATATAATAAAATCTGCTTTTAAGAAGTTACGTAACTTTTCTTACATGTTTGGTATAACAACTTAATAGACTGGTCAGCATCATGTTTTCCTGATGTAATTTAATGATTATTGGTAGGCAATTCCTTTTGGACAAGACGGCATCAGTCAAACCAAACCTGTTTCCACCTGAAGAGCACATGCACTTTAAACCAAGATTTGCTGGAAAGCAGTCGTAAGAGAGCGAATGCTGTGGCTCATGGGATGCAGTGGCAGTGCCCCTACCTCTGTCAGAAAGCCCAGTTTCACCTATCCCAGAGGTGTGTAACTAAAGTCTGAACAGGTTAATTAAAAAGTTTAATTGATAATACAGACTATTTTCATCTCTCCATCCCTGATCCAATAGAAACTGATGAGCCACAGATGTAGTTAAGTGACACTTTGAGCCAAATGTGTTGCATATTCACTGAACAGTAAATTCATTCTAAATGTGTATATTTACTTCATAAACATCCAACATCATTGAACAGCCAAGGAAATACCCTTAAATATCAAAACAGTCATACTGTGTTTTGTCTTATCATTTTACCATCAAGTACATGAATTGGGTTCAAGTACACATGCATACAGTATTGGCCAATACAAATATTGAGATCACTGGTCATATGTTGAATCTAATCAATTTTTCATGTAATAATCAATCAAAAATGTGACTAACCATGTCTAAATTTTAATTGCATATTTCACAATCTGACATTACAGGCATTATTCCTGCAATCTCTGAGAAGGGATGGTGAACACTTTGAAAAAGCGTCTAGTGTAAGAATTTGACTGAAATGATTCAAAAATGCAAATGCTGTAAATCAGAAAACAAACATAGAAAATTGCTGCAAAGTCAATAGCTCAATCTTCATCCGTGGATATCTTCCTTGACCTTCTGTAAATAAGTTGTTACCTAATCTTGTTAGACAAAAAAAAAAATCAAAAATTGGATTATATTTAGTTAACATTTAATTTTGTGTAACTATCATTGTTTTTGTATGTTTTGCTACCTTACAAGGGAGTACTTGTAAACTTTGCTTTCCTGATAAACTGATATGCAAAAAAAAGGTATATATTTGCACAATGAACAGCGGAATTCATAGAACAGTACAGCACAGGAACAGGCCCTTCAGCACATGATATTGTGCCAAACATGATGCAAAATTAAACTAATTCCTTCTGCCTGGTTCACATCCTTCCATTCATTGAACATAGAAAAATACAGCGCAACACAGGCCCTTTGGCCCTCGATGTTGCGCCGATCCAAGCCCACTTAACCTACACCCGTCCACTATCCTCCATATGCCTATCCATGATGAAAGGTCTGAAAATGAACATCGAAACATAGAAACATACAGCGCAGTACAGGCCCTTTGGCCCTCGATGTTGCGCCGATCCAAGCCCACTTAACCTACACTAGTCCACTATCCTCCATATGCCTATCCAATGCCTGTTTAAATGCCCATAAAGAGGGAGAGTCTACCACTACTACTGGCAGGGCATTCCATGAACTCATGACTCGCTGAGTAAAGAATCTACCCCTAACATCTGTCCTATACCTACCACCCCTTAATTTAAAGCTATGCCCCCTCGTAATAGCTGACTCCATACGTGGAAAAAGGCATATGCCTTCTTCACCACACTATTTACCTGGGTGGCAACTTTCAGAGGACTGTGTACATGGGCACCAAGATCCCTCTGCTCATCCACACTACCAAGTATCCGAACATTAGCCCAGTACCCCATCTTCCTTGCATATTTATGAGTATATCTAAAAGTCCCTTAAATGCCCCTATCATATCTCCCTCCACCACCACCACTGGCAGTACCTTCCAGACTCCTAGCATTCTATGTAAAAAATATGCATCTCACATCTCCTTTAAAGGAGATGATCCCCTTTCCCCAGTCTGAGCTGACTGCAACCAGGAGTTCCTAGCTCTGCTGCAAGGCCAAGCCACTGCCTTGCAACCATCCTGAATAAGGGTTACACCCAAAACATTGACTTCTCCACGTCCTTATGCTGCCTGGCTTGCTGTGTTCTTCCAGCCTCCTGCTTGTCTACCTAAGAGTCCCACACTGGCTTCCCTCCTCTGAAATGTTGCCTAACCAGCACCATATCTTGAAGAGTCTGCTGCTGCCAGCCCTGAACAACAAGAGAACATCTTTGTTATTGCTGCTGCCACCATCTCTAATTGCTGGGAGTTGCTGTTTGCTGCCAATGACTGCCAGGAGGCTACTGCCCCTCCTCACGTGGCCTGCTCTCACTGCTGCTGATTAACCTACCAAAGAAAAGAAAAATGAAAGAAAAAGAGAATTAAAAGAAAAAATGGCTGAGAACTGGGAAAGAGCCCCCAGACTGCCCTGTTATTCCGTCTCCATCTTGAAAGACTGTGGTGCAGAGACAATATCTCTACCTCTGGCCAAGGAGGTCCAAGTTCAAATCTCTCCTTGTCCACTGGTGTATCATAGCATCACTGAATAGGTTGATAAAGTCATAGAAATTTAGATACTCTTAATCAGAAACAACTATTAAGAATATTAAGATTGCACTTCAGTCACAAGACCTATACTGCATTTTCAGGTGACAAATATGATAACGCTACCAGATAAAATGGCTGGAACTATCTTAAAAATACCCATGAAAACAACTGTCTGCATTATTGACTAAAACAGAAAGAGCTGGAGAAGATCAGCAGGTGTGGCAGCATCTGTGCACAAACATCTAGCGTCATAATTTTGCTTTTGTTTGAATGCAGTTTGACTAAATCAAAGATGGTAAAAACAATGACTGCAGATGCTGGAAACCAGATTCTGGATTAGTGGTGCTGGAAGAGCAAAGCAGTTCAGGCAGCATTCAAGGAGCTTCGAAATCAACGTTTCGGGCAAAAGCCCTTCATCAGGAATAAAGGCAGTGAGTCTGGAGAGATAAGTTAG
>NC_057715.1:121127909-121134517 GCF_004010195.1 Chiloscyllium plagiosum | reverse complement strand
GGGGGAGGGGAAATGAGGAAACTGGTGAAATCCGAGTTCATCCCTTGTGGTTGGAGGGTCATGAACTCGGATCTCACCATTTCCCCCATTCCCCCCCCCCCACCTTGTCTCAGTCTAATCCATCGAATTCAGCACCGCCTTCCTTACCTGCAATCTTCTTCCCGACCTCTCCGCCCCCACCCCAGTCTGACCTGTCACCCTCACCTTGACCTCTTTCCACCTATCACATTTCCGACACCCCTCCCCCAAGTCCCTCCTCCCTACTTTTTTATCTTAGCCTGCTGGACAAACTTTCCTCATTCCTGAAGAAGGGCTTATGCCCGAAACGTCGATCCTCCTGTTCCCTGGATGCTGCCTGACCTGCTGTGCTTTTCCAGCAACACATTTTCAATTCTAGAATGACAGTAAAGCATGAGAATCAGGACCAGACCATTCAGGAGATAAAAACGAAAAGAACGACAGATGCTTTAAATCAGAAGCAAAAACAGAAATTGCTGGAAAAGCTCAGCAGGTCTGGCAGCATCTGCAAAGAAAAATCAGAGTTAGCATTTAAGGTCCAGTGACCCTTTCACAGAACAGTTATGTAGAAAGGTCACCGGACCCAAAACAGACACCAATTTCCCTTCGCAGATGCTGCCATACTGGCTGAGGTTTTCCAGCAATTTCTGTTTCCATTCAGGAGATGTTCGGAAGCACTTCTACACAAAAGGTGGTAGAAGTTTGGAAAGCTCTTCCTCAAACGGTAGCGAATGCTGGATTAGTTGTTAAAGGGAGTTTGGCTATGGGTCAGCCATGATCTCCGTGAATGGCACAACTGGCTCGAGGGGCTGAATGGCCTACTCCTGTTCGAATGACCAGGAAGAAGTGAACTTCTTGAGCCGCTGCGTTCCCTGGGATATGTATGGGTAGACCCAAAAATATCTTCACGGAGAAAGACTGTCAATCTTTTTAAGATTGTCTAACGCAGATGTGTATGGATACCCGTCATGGAATGTGCCCGAGGCTGAAACAGACAGAATTTTGATTTGTCGCTCACTCGCAGTAAAGTGATGGGGAACAGCAGCAGTGAACGCACCTAATAACAACGGAATCGAGGGAACATGCCTATTGTCAAAGCAAAAGGCCCATTAAAAGTAAGTACAAAATAATATCAGTCACTGAAGGACGTTATACTACCGTGTGGTTCTTCTTTTATTATATTTATCCCTACCTTCACCTTGAAGTGACGATGTTTCCCCCCCTCCTCCAACGGCCAACCCTCGCCGTTGCTCTGAGCGGATGAACGTTTTCCCGCTTCCGGGGGAGGAGCGGGAGGCCTGCACCGATCAACTCGTGCGGAGCGGCTGTCCCTTGGCGGCTTGAGGCGATTGAAAATAAACAGCCGCGCTGGGAAGTGACAATCTAACGGCCCATTGGGAATCTCCTGCGATCATTACAACAATTGTTGTTTTTGTTGCGCGTAGCCAGACAATCTTTGGAATCCGTTAACGGCTGTACCGAATCGTGCGCATTTTGACTTAGCGGACCCCGCCCTCCAGTGGGATGCTACTATTGGCCAGGTGGGTATGTGATTGGCAGATGGAGCGGCCAATTGGCGGATGGAATCAGACAGGAAACGTTCAAAAATAAAACGTTGAGGCTCAAGCCAACCAATCAGTAAAGGATGGGGACTGGACTGGATTGATCCCGCCCTCCCCTCCCTTACCGATTCAAACCGTAATCGAAACGTGGACTCAGCCTCGACATCAGGCAGCTGTTGTCAATGGGACTTTGTTTATGTTTCTCCCTCGTCCTTCCCCCTTAGGTCGTCTCCGCCTGTTTATTGCTGAAAATAGGAGCTCTACATTGCAGTAGTGTGTGTGTGTGTGAAGCTGCAGTGTTTCGGTCACGTAGGGATGGGGCATCTTTCCTGTCTGTATGGATGCTGCCTCCTCAACCCCTTCCTCCGCATCCATTGGTATAAAATGAGGCCCTAATTTTCATCATCTATAAACTGATTGAGGAAACAAGAGTTTGTGAATCAATTTGTTTTTACTTGCTGTCAACGAATGTGCATTCTTTAGCTACGCGTGTCCTTGCTTAATTTTTGACCGACTATCGCCATTCAGCTTTGGGGAAAACAACATTTGCAGATGATGATGTCTATCTCAACTCGGTTTCAAAAGTCCGCAGTCACACAAGAAACCGAGAGCACCGACAAGACCAGGTGAAGCGGTTCTGACATTGGAACGTCGTCCAACTTAACATCTATGTTCCTTTTTAGTAGATGGCCTTCGAGGTTAATTCAGAAAAGCTCTCCAGTGGATGACAACACCTGCCTCGACTCTAGGGGACCATGGAGGACTCCGATTCTGAGTCTGTGCAAACTGTTAAAGAAAATTCGCCGAAAACTGCAGTTCGTCAAGATCCGCATTGTAATTTTGTGGCACAGCAGACGGACACTGCATCGCCTTCAGATAGGTACAGGCAAGAGAACCGGTATGGAGCTTACTAATCAACTAATCTTTAATCATGGATAGCTTATTTTTCTTCGTAAATAAATTGAAAAGTGGAATTGAGTAACCAGTACACTGATTAACTGATTGAATGAAGCTGATTACGCATATTACTTTAGCATGTTTTCATTGTCATGTACTTTTGCTTTGTTTTTAAAAAGTTGCAATCCTTTAGGAGGTGACCATTTAGCCCCACAATCTTCCGTGGGTGATTTTACATCAACCCTTGCCTCATCCATTCTTGTTGAGACATAACAGGATTTTTGGGGAATTAAAGCAAAATGCTCCGGATACTGGGGAAATTAAAACGCAATACTGGAGAAACTCAGCAGTATTTGTGGAGCTGGAAACCGGGTTAATGTTTTGAGTCTGTTATTCAGATTCATGGGAACTTGAAAGGTTTGCTTTTTCCTTGTTTTTCCTTGTGGAAAATTCCAGGACAAAGGGATCGCTTTGTTAGCACAGAAGTAAATTAAACCCTCCTACAGAAGGTTATTTATGCTGTGTTATTAATTATGTTAAAGGCCGAGGGATTTTTAATCGGTCAGGGAATCAAAGGTTATGGGGAAAAGGCAAGAAAGTGGAGCTGAGGATTATCACAACAGCCCTGGTGTCTGTTGAATGGCAGAGAAGACTATCGGGGCTGAGTGGCCTACTTCTGCTCTTATGAAATGAATTTTTTCCCCTTTAACAAAAAATCTATTATGAGTATCAGATTTAAAATAACCAATTGTTCTTTCTTCAACTAGTGTTTGTGGAAGAGAGTCTCGAGCTTCACCTCCCCTTTGTGTATAGAAGTGTTTCCTAACTTCACTCCATCAGAAAAGTCTCTGACCCTAGTCCTCAATTTGTGGAAACGATTTCTTTCTATCTCATCAGTTTCTCTTTGTTAAGTTTGGTCAAATTACTATTTAACCATATAGATCCAGAAATGAAAACTCTAGTTGTGTGATATTTCTTCATTTAACTCTGGGCTTTCAGACATTAATTTGATTCAATCTGTGCTAAACTTCTACAGGACTAATATGTTCTTCCTAAAGTGTGATGCCCAGAACTGCTGACATACTTCGGGGGTGTGGCCTGACCAGTGTCTTGGAAAGCTTCATCATGACTTCTATCTCTGTCATTTTCTTAGATTTTACCTTTTAAAGTATGAAATCTAGTGTTCATGTAACTATTTTATAATACAGAATCATAAGTTCAAAGCACATCATGGTAAATTGAAATTGATAGAATAATGGTTTGATTATTTAAAAAAAAACAACTTTAGATTTGGTTCTCTAGTGCCCTTTGGAAAAGAAGTTTGCCTTATCTGGAGTACATGCAAAGTTATTCTCTGACAGGGCAAAAGAGAAAAGCATTAGTATGAGAAATAATAAATTGATAGTGACAGGATGGATAGGGAGTATCCGAAGAGTAACTCAACATATATGCCTAGAAGTTTTAAAAAAATTCAGTAAGGCATTTGACAAGGTTCAAAGTTTGTGAGAAGATTTGTAGCTCGGGTGCTCGTTGCTGTGGTTCTGTCGCCGAGCTGGAAGTTTTTGTTGCAAACGTTTCGTCCCCTGGCTAGGTGACATCCTCAGTGCTTGGGAGCCTCCTGTGAAGCACTTCTGTGGTGTTTCCTCCGGCATTTATAGTGGCCTGTCCCTGCCGCTTCCGGTTGTCAGTTTCAGCTGTCCGCTGTAGTGGCCGGTGTATTGGGTCCAGGTCTATGTTCCCACGGGAGACTGGTTAGCAAGGTTAGATCTCGTGGAATACAGGGAGAACTAGCCATTTGGATACAAAACTGGCTCAAAGGTAGAAGACAGAGGGTGGTGGTGGCGGCGGGTTGTTTTTCAGACTGGAGGCCTGTTACCAGTGGAGTGCCACGAGGATCGATGCTGGGTCCACTACATTTACTCATTTATATAAATGATTTGGATGTGAGCATAAGAGGTGTGAGAAACAAAGCTCACTCACTTCAATAATTGCAGTCTGAGACAAAAATCTGAATCAGTAGTGTCCTTTATTTTTACACTTGCAAGTGGGTGCAATGTCTAATGCCAGACAAGGCAGAGGACAAATACTCATCAAATTCAACAAACTCTCGAAATTTATACAATTTGAGTCCCTACATATTTTTTCTATTTCATTGTTCCCCCCCCCCCCCCCCCCCCGCTTACGTCACTTTTCCCCATACAAGTGGGAAACCTACTGTTTATACAGGCCTCTCTTCACAGCATTTTATCTAGTGCCTGTATTTCTACCATTGTTTTGCAATCACGTCTCATGCTGACATACCATTTTTAGCTGAGACGAAAACAATTATGTATTTCCTCCACATAGTCCCCATTCTTGTTGACTCAGCTCTTGGCTGAAACAATTACACACTGATGTGAGTTCATTTACTCTGTATCAAAACTTATAATTGCAGAAATAACATTACCTATATTCCACAAGAGGTATAGTAAGTAAGTTTGCCGATGACATCAAAATTGGAGGTGTAGTGGACAGCAAAGAAGGTAAGTTGAAAAATGTGTTGCTGGAAAAACGCAGCAGGTCAGGCAGCATCAAAGGAGGGTAGGGAGGAGGGACTTGGGGGAGGGACGTTGGGAATGCGATAGGTAGAAGGAGGTTAAGGTGAGAGTGATGGGCCGGAGAGGGGGTGGGAGCAGAGAGGTCGGGAAGAAGATTGCAGGTCAAGAAGGTGGTGCTGAGTCTGAGGGTTGGGACTGAGATAAGGTGGGGAGAGGGGAAATGAGGAAGCTGTAAAACCTGCGCCCACACCTCCTCCCTCACCTTTATCCAAGGCCCTATTTGGCGGGAAAGGAAGAAGCGGAGGGCTTTGATGGGGGATGGAGGTGTATAGGGACTGGATGTCCACGGTGAAGATAAGGTGTTGGGGGCCAGGGAAGCGAAAATCATGGAGGAGGTGGAGGGCGTGGGTGGTGTCCCGAACGTAGGTGGGGAGTTCTTGGACTAAGGGGGACAGGACTGTGTCAAGGTATGCAGAGATGAGTTCGGTGGGGTAGGAGCAGGCTGAGACAATGGGTCGGCCAGGGCAGTCAGGTTTATGGATTTTAGGCAGGAGGTAGAAACGGGCGGTGCGGGGTTGTGGGACAATCATGTTGGAGGCGGTGGATGGCAAATCCCTTGAGAAGATGAGATTATGGATGGTCTGGGAAATGATGGTTTGGTGGTGGGAAGTGGGGTCATGGTCAAGGGGGCAGTAGGAGGAGGTGTCCGCAAACTGGTGTTTAGCCTCAGCAATGTAATGATCGGTGTGCCAAACTACCACCGCACCTCCCTTGTCGCCGGTTTGATAGTGAGGTTGGGGTTGGAGCGGAGGGAGTGGAGGGCTGCACATTGCAAGGGTGAGAGGGGTGGACAGGTTGAGGCGGTCGAGGGCGGGTAAGAG
Source organism: Chiloscyllium plagiosum (assembly GCF_004010195.1). Taxonomy (NCBI): domain Eukaryota; kingdom Metazoa; phylum Chordata; class Chondrichthyes; order Orectolobiformes; family Hemiscylliidae; genus Chiloscyllium; species Chiloscyllium plagiosum. Next base: position 121,128,622 of record NC_057715.1, on the reverse strand, counting down.
GCTAGCACGGGGTGTCCAGGTGAATGGAGTGTATTGGAGACGGGAGAAGGGGTCGTCAGAGGTTGGGCGGGAGTCCTGGTTGAAGAAGTAGGTGCAGAGGTGAAGGCGGCAGAAGAATTGTTCGATGTCTCACCGTGTGTTGAACTCGTTAATCCGAGAGCGTAGAGGGATGAAGGTGAGGCCTCTGCTGAGGAATGATCTTTCATCCTCAGTGAGAGGGAGGTCTGGAGGGATGGTGAAAATACGGCAGGGCTGGGAGCTCGGACCTGGTGTGGGGCTGGAGCTGGACGTGGGGGCGGGGTTAGTCGCGGGGGTGGAGATTGGGGGGGGGGGAGCGGTGCGGGGGTGGGGATTGGCGCGGGGGCGGAGACGCATGCGGTGTGGCAATTTCCCCTCCGATGTGGTTGATGACGCTATCCACCGCATCTTCTTCACTTCCCGCTCCTCCGCTCTTGAGCCCCGCCCCTCCAATCGCCATCAGGACAGAACCCCACTGGTCCTCACCTACCACCCTACCAACCTCCAGATACATCGTATCATCCTTCGTCATTTCCGCCACCTCCAAACAGACCCCACCACCAAGGATATATTTCCCTCCCCTCCGCTATCAGCGTTCCGGAAAGACCACTCCCTCCGCGACTCCCTCATCAGGTCCACACCCCCACCAACCCAACCTCCACTTCCGGCACCTTCCCCTGCAACCGCAAGAAATG
>NC_057715.1:121079946-121127658 GCF_004010195.1 Chiloscyllium plagiosum | reverse complement strand
CCTTAACCTCCTTCTACCTATCGCATTCCCAATGCCCCTCCCCCAAGTCCCTCCTCCCTACCTTTTATCTTAGCCTGCTTGGCACACCCTCCTCATTCCTGAAGAAGGGCTTATGCCTGAAATGTCGATTCTCCTGCTCCTTGGATGCTGCCTGACCTGCTGCACATTTCCAGCAATACATTTTCCAGCTCTGATCTCCAGCATCTGCAGTCCTCACTTTCTCCTAGCAAAGAAGGTTACCTCCGTTTACAACGGGATCTTGAACAGATGGGCCAATGTGCAGAGAAGTGGCAGATGGAGTTTAATTTAGATAAATGTGAGGTACTGCATTTTGGGAAAGCAAATCTTCGCAGAACTTATACACTTAATGGTAAGGTCCGAGGGAGTGTTGCTGAACAAAGAGACCTTGGAGTGCAGGTTCATACCTCCTTGAAAGTGGAGTCGCATGTTGATAGGATAGTGAAGAAGGTGTTTGGTATTATTTCCTTTATTGGTCAGAGTATTGAGTACAGGAATTGGGAGGTCATGTTGCGGCTGCACAGGACATTGGTTAGGCCGCTGTTGGAATATTGCGTGCAATTCTGGTCTCCTTTCTATCAGAAAGGTGTTGTGAAACTTGAAAGCGTTCAGAAAAGATTTACAAGGATGTTGCCAGGTTTGGAGGACTTGAGCTACAGGGAGAGGCTGAATAGAGTAGGGCTGTTTTCCCTTCAGTGTCAGAGACTGAGGGATGACCTTATCGACGTTTATTAAATCATGAGGGGCATTGATAGGATAAATAGACAAAGTCTTTTCCCTTGGGGTGGGGGGATCCAGAACTAGAGGGCAGAAATTTAGGGTGAGAGGGGAAAGATATAAAAGACACCTAAGGGACACCGTTTTCACGCAGAGTGGTACGTTTATGGAATGAGCTGCGAGAGGATGTGGTGGAGACTAGTACAATTGCAACATTTAAGAGGCATTTGATGGGTATATGAATAGAAAGGGTTTGGAGGGATATGGGCTGGGTGCAGACAGGTCGGACTAGATTGGGTTGGGATATCTGGTCGGCATGGACAAGTTGGACCGAAGGGTCTGTTTCCATGCTGTACATCTCTATGACTGTAAAGGCTGATTTATCTGAATGTATATAGCCTTTGAAACAAGCTGATAAACTCAGCATGCAAATACAGATTGAATTTATTTAATTCAATCTGGTGAACATCACAGAGACATGGCTATTCATGACATGGATAGGGGCCTGAATATTGAAGGCTGTAGTAAGGACAGCTAACAAGGAAGAGATAAAGGAGTGACTCTGTTAGTTAATGATGATATTAGAGAGGGATTTCTTAAGTTCAAAAGAAGTTTGAAATGTGGAACTAGGTTGGATAGAGCTGAGCACTGTGGATACTTGAAATCAGAAACAAAAACATAAATTGTTGGAGAAACTCAGCAGCATCTGTTTGGAGAGTGGTGAAAGAATGACAATAGGTGGAGATGAAACCCAGAAAGAGAGAAACACAGTTGGGCAGCCAAAGGGATGGGTAAAAGTCAGCCTGGGAGAATGAATAGCTGCTAATGAAGACCATTATGGATTGTTTTTGGTCGCAGCCATGTGATGACAAAGTATGGTGTATTGGAGTTGGTGTAAGGACATGGGAGAAGGTGCTCAAGCCCTAAAATTGTTTAAGTTGATAATGAGTACAGAAGGCTGCAAGGTTTCCAAGCAGTAAATGAGCTTTTGTTCTTCCAGTTCTGAAGAAGGGTCACTGGACCTGGAATGTTAACAATGCTTTCTTTCCACAGATGTTGCCAGACTTGCTAGTGTCTCCAACAGTTTCTGTTTTTGTAGCTGGTGGACTGGGAAAGGAATGTGGATGTGATGTTGTTCCACATGCATTGGCTGCCTTTGCCCTTTCAGTTGGTAGATGTGGCAGTTGGAATATTAGTTAAAGGTATTTTGATACATTTGAATAACTTCTCAGTTCACATAGTGCATTCAACACTGCTGCTCATGGAGTCCAGCTTGTCTTCTCCCAAAAGGTCCTGTACCAGTCCAGACAAGGTGCCAGGTTCCATTTCTTAAAGTTCACAAAATAACCTGTTGTTTTTCTGTGCCCATATTTTGGCTTCATTTGTCATTTTGTTTAAATGATGTTTCTATAAATTAAAGATTCATTCAAGCTTAGTTGCCCTAACTGCCATTATGTCTTTTCTCTGTCCTTCTATGTGTCTGTTTGACACATTCACACTCTCCCATACTTGTATATTCTGTATAAATGTTGGCAAGTCATGTTGCAACCATACAAAACATCAGTTAGGCCACGTTTGGAGTATTGTGCATTGTTCTGGTCACCACAGTTCAGGAAGGATGTGGAGGCTTTGGAGAGGGTGCAAAGGAGGTTTACCAGGATGTTGCCTGGATTGGAGTGTATTAGCTATAAGGAGCGGTTGGACAAACTTGGATTCACTACAGCCTCAGAGGCTGAAGGGCGACCAGATAATTTTATATAATTCTATGAGAGGCATAGATAGAGTGGATAGTTAAAGCCTTGGGTTTAATGTTCAAGTGGGGATGTTTAGGGAGATGTGCAAGGAAAGTTTTTTTTTTACACAGTTGGTAGTAACTATCCGAAACGCTACAGCCAAGGGAGTTGGTATGAGTAGATCTCCCCACCAAACCCCCCTGAACCCCCAGGTACCTTCCCCTGCGACCAGAAAAGATGCAAAACCTGCCAGCACTCCACCACCCTCACCTCCGTCCGGGGCCCCAAACATTCTTCCAGGTGAGACAAGAGGTTTACCTGCCTCTCTTCCAACCTGGTTTACTGCATCAGGTAGACCGAACGTAAACTTAGGGAACAGTTCGCTGAGCATCACAGCCATGCCCGCAGGGGCTGACCGGACCTCCCAGACATCACCCATTTCAATTCCCCTTCCCACTCCCTTTCTGACATGACCACCCTTGGCCTCTTCCACTGCCACAATGAACCACACTGCACATTGGAGGAACAACACCTTATCTTCCGCCTGAGCAACCTACAGCCCGGAGGACTCAACAATGAGTTCTCCAATTTCAAATAACCTTCCTTCCTATCCCTGACTCCCTTCCCAGACCCTCCCCCTCCCTTCCACTCCTCCTTGCGAACAACCAGATTGATTCTTCCCATTGACCAACAAGGTCTTGCCCTCTACCTGCCTTCACCTATTCCCCACTTCATCGACTGGTCCCCGCCACCTCCTTTTTCTGCAGCTCCCCCTACACCCATCCCAGCCCTGAAAAAGGATTACACCCGAAACGTTGACTTCATCACCTCCTGATGCTGCCTGGCTTGCTGTATTCTTCCAGCTTCATGCCTGTCTACTTTGGGTAGATACAATGGCAATGTTTGAGGGCAGTTAGACAGACACATGAATAGATAGGGAAGACAGGAATATGGACCATGTGCAGTCAGATGGGATTAGTTTAGAATGGCATCATGGTCGATGCAGACATGTTGGGCTGAAGGGCTTATTTTTGTGCTATACTGTTCAATGTTCTCTCCAGCAATCTCTGGCACTCACCATCTCTTGTGCGTTCTCTCCCCCTCCCTTTCTTCCTCATGCTCGCACTCTCTCTGTCATACTTGCAGTTTTTCTCTCTGTCATACTCACGTGCACGCTCTATCTCTCTCTCTCTCTCATGCTCACTCCCTCACATATGCTTGCTTGCTCTCTCTCTCACATGCTCATTGTCTCTTTTACACTTGTTCGAGCTCTCTCCTGCGTGCTCTCTCTCTCTCTCTCTCACGCTCTCTCTATCTCTCTCGTGCTTGCATTCTATCTATGTCTTGTGCTCACTGTCTCCAGGCTGCATCTGGAATACTGTTTGCAGTATGTACTCTTTATGTAAGAATGGATGTAAATGTGTAGGTTATAGTTCAGAGAAAACTTACTAGACTGATACCTGGAATGGATGTGTTTTATTATGATGTTGTGAAGGGATATCAGGGTTGACGAGAATATGGATTTATTGTTACTATCAGATCAGCCATGATTTTATTAAATGGTGGCGCAAGCTTGAGGAGCCAAATTGCCTAGTGCTGCTCTTTGTTCATATGTTCAAATTACGTGTACAACTCTCAATGCCAAAGTCCATATTCCAAAAGAAATAGCTATATATAGACAGTATGTTTCCAATTAAATTTAAAAGTTTAAGACCTGTTGCTTTAATTTAGAATTATTTGAATTTTTTTTGTTGTGATTTGAACCTTTCTTATTTGGTTTCAGTGTGGTGCTCTATTAAGTTCTGTTTAATCAGCCTGCTTATTTTCTCATAAACATGGATTTTTAAAATCCTTATTATTAAGCTTTTTTTTTTAGGATTAATTGGATTCTTTTTAAAGTGGAATTTCCTGGAGAATTGAATATTTCTCTCAGATTGATTTATCTAAGAGCATTCCAACTTTCCAGTCCTATTTTCTTCATTCTATTTTTAAACCTTCATTGAACTAACACTATTTAACACAGTCTCATCCCTGTTTCCCATAAGTGTCTGAGTGTCTTAGAGTCATAGAGATGTACAGCACAGAAATAGTTCCTTTGGTCCAACTTGCCCATGCTGACCAGATATCCCAACCCAACCTAGTCCTATCTGCCAGCACCCAGCTCAAATCCCTCCAAACCCTTCCTATACATATACCCATCCGGATGCCTTTTAAATGTTGCAATTGTACTAGTCTCCACCACTTCCACGAGCAGCTCATTCCATATATGTACCTCTGCATGAGAAAGATGCCCCTTAGGTCTCTTTTATGTCCTTCCCCTCTCACTCTAAACCTTTGCCCTCTAGTTCTGGACTCCCCCGCCACAGGGCAGAGACTTTGTCTATTTATCCTATCCATGCCCCTCATGACTTTATAAACCTCTATAAGGTCACCCCTCGGCCTCCAGTGCTGAAGGGAAAACTGCCCTAACCTCGTCAACCTCTCCTATAGCTCAAATCCTGCAACTCTGGCAACATTCTTGTAAATCTTTTCTGAATCCTTTCAAGTTTCGCAACATCTTTCCCTTACAAAGGAGTCCAGAATTGCACACAAAAGGCGGCATGGTGGCTCAGTGGTTAGCACTGCTGCCTCACAGTGCCAGGGACCCAGATTTTTCTTAGACCAATAAAGAGCTAAAGTTGATAACTTCATTAGCATGAATTACAGAAAAATGAACTGGAAGTATAGAAAAGTTGGAATGAAACGAATGTCACAAGTAAGGAGTACAATAACGGTATACCAGTAGACATAGTAGAGCACAACCATGTGAAATCAGAGAAGGCCCCTTTGCATGGGGGAAACTAGATATTTGGAAACATAACTGGCTCAAAGGAGAAGACCGAGGATAGTGTTGGAGGATTGTTTTTTGGACTGGAGGCCTGTGACCAGTGGTTTGCCCCAGGATCAGTGCTAGATCCACTGCTTTTTGTCACTTATATAAATGATTTGTATGTGAATGTAGGAGGTGTGGTTAGTAAGTTTGCAGGTGACACTAAAATTAGTGGGAGAGTGAACAGTGAAGACTAAAGAGTACAGCAGGATCTTGATCAGATGGGCCAATGGGCTGAGGAGTTTATATTAGATAAATGTAAGGTACTGAATTGAATTTGAATTGAATTTATTGTCACCTTTGTGATTGTCTGGGTCGAGTTCACCACTTGCTGTATCCGTCTCCAATCTTGAATGGTACAGTTGCCATACCATGTAATGATACATCCATACAGAATGCTCTCGATGGCGCACCTGTAAAGTTGGCAAGGGTATTTGCCGTCATGCCAAATTTCCTCAGCTGCCTGAGGAAGAAGAGACATTGTTGGGTCTTCGTAACTAGTGCATCCACATGAAGAGTCCAAGAAAGCTTGTTGCGGATGACCAGTCTCAGGAGCTTGACACACTCTACTTGTTCCACCTCTGTGCTGTTAATGTGTAGGACATGAATAACATCCCACTGAAAGTCAATAATGAGTTCCTTGGTTTTGCTGGCATTGAGAGCTAGGTTGTTCTCAGTGCACCATTTTTCCAGGTCTTCCACCTCCCTTCTGTAGTCTGTTTCGTCACCATCTGAGATTTTACCGACTATGGTGGTATCATCAGCGAACTTGTGAATGGCATTAGTCTGGTATTAGGCGATGCAGTCATGGGTATACAGTGAGTACAGTAGGGGGCTGAGTACGCACCCTTGGGGGGCTGCAGTGTTGAGTGTTAGTGACGATGAAATATTGTCCACAATCTTCACTGATTGTGGCCTTTGTGTCTGGAAATTGATGATTTAATTGAAGAGAGTTTAGTCCGAGATCACTAAGTTTAGCAATCAGTCTCGCGGGGATAATAGTGTTGAAGTCTGAACTGTAGTTGATGAGTAGGGTTTTTACGTAGCCGTTCTTAGTTTCAAGATGTTCTAGGGAGGAGTGAAGGGCAAGTGATGTAGATCTGTTTGTCCAATAGGCAAATTGAAGTAGGTCAAGGGTGGTGGGGAGGCTGGAGTTGATTAATGGCATGACCACCTTTCAAAGCACTTCATGACCGCTGAGGTTAGGGCCTCTGGGTAGTAGTCATTGAGACATGCTGCATGAGCCTTCTTAGGCACTGGGATGATGTTGGCCCTCTTGAAACAGGCAGGGACAGTGGCCTGCTGCAGGGAGAGGTTGAAGATGTCTGCGAACACCTCTGCCAGTTGATCCGTGCATGCTCTGAGTGCACGGTCCGGTACTTCGTCTAGCCCCATTGCTTTCCTTGGATTCACATGAAGAAAAACTGATCTGACCTCGATGCAGTGACTGTTGGGATAGGTTTGTCAGGACTTGTTGGAATAGATGTTACCTCTCTGCCGAAATTCTGCTCAAAGCGAGCATAGAAGATGTTGAGATGATCTGGAAGGGATATGTCATCGTCTGCTATCTTGCACTGTCTATTTTTGGAATCTGTGATGTCATTCAGTCCTTGCCATAGTGGCTGGGTGTCTGTCTGGGTCTCTAGTTTGGATCAGTATTGGTCCTTGACTGTCTTAATGGCTCTGTGAAGGTCGTACTTGTATTTCTTATATTTGAGTGGGACTCCTGATCTAAAGGCCTCCTGCCTGGTTCTGTATGTCCTGACTCATCCAGGGTTTCCTGTTGGGGGACACCCCGGATTGACTTCCTAGGTATGCAATTCTCCACACACTTGCTGATAAAGTCTGTGTCGGTGGTGGCGTACTCGTCCAAGGTACCTGCGGACTGTTTGAACATGGTCCAATCAGCTGATTCCAGACAGCACCAGAGTTGATCCTCTGCTTCCTCCGACCAGCACTGGACCTGTATCCACGAGGGGGGTCTCCTGCTTGAGCTTTTGCCTGTATGCCAGGAGAAGAAACATAGCATTGTGATCGGAGTTACTGAAATGAGGGCGGGGGATGGAGCGGTAGTCCTCTTTCACAATGGTGTAGCAGTGGTCTAAAGTGTTCGGGCCCGTCATGGGGCAGGTAATGTGCTGGTGGTACTTGGGAAACACCTTTCTTAGATTGGCTTGGTTGAAGTTGCCAGTCTTGCATTTTAGTGCTGCATTTTAGCAGGGCAAATCAGGGTAGGACTTATACACTTAAGAATTAGAATATCCTTTATTGCCACTTGTACTCAAGTATGGAAGTACAGGAGTACAGTGAAAAGTTTGCCGAGTTGTCCCATATAGCGCTATCTAAGGGACAAAGTACCAAGGTACAGATCTTGGTTACAAAGTACAAAAATAAAGCAAAAAAGGAAGGAAAAAAGTTATGTACAGTTCTGCATAGTGTAAGTTAGAAAAATGAGAGCAAAGTTAAAAAGATGAGCACTACAGTCTTTCAGTCGATCAGTGCAGGGCGCTTCTACATTTGGTCTCCCTGGGCTCACAAGCTGCTGATCGCCTGCACCAGTTCCCAGTTCAACAACTGTTTTGCATTGCTTGGGCCTCCAGCCCGCTGGCTGTCCCCATTCCACTTGGCCCTGCAGCTCGCTGGATGTCCCTTCTCCACTCAGGTCTGCAGCCCACTGCTGTCTCTGCTCCCTGTGGGCACCCAGCCCGCTGGCCATCCCTGCTCCGCTCCATGTCACCAGCTGCTTTACCTCAGGAGAGAACCCCAAGAGGGGGAACGGGGGAAAGAAAGGGGAAGAAAATCGGAAATGAGCAGAGGAGCATGATAACGTCCTGGGGAATGTTACTGAGCTAGAAACCTTGGAGTGCAGGTTCATTGTCTGCTGTGACTACACTTTCAAGGAACAGGGTGGTGAAAAGGTATTTGGTATGCTTGTTTTTATTGGTCAGTGCGGTGCAGTATCGGTGTTGGGAAGTCTTGTTGTGGCTGTACAGGACATTGGTTAGGCCACTTTTGGAATAATGGATTCAATTCTGGTCTCCCTTACAGGAAAGGAATTGTTAAACTTGAAAGAGTTCAGAAAAGATTTACAAATATGTTGCCAGGGTTGGAGGGTTTGAGCTGTAGGGAGAGGCTGAATAGGCTGGAGTTGTTTTCCCTGGAGCATCGGAGGCTGAGGGGTGACCTTATAGAAGTGTATAAAATAATGACAGGCATGGAAAGAGTGAACAGTTAAAGTCTTTTCCCCAGGCGAGGGAGTCCAAAATTTAAGGAAGTAGGTTTAAGATGAGAGGGAAAAATGTAAAAGGGACCCAATGGACAACTTTTTCACGGACAGTGGTGCATGTATGGAATGCCAGAAGAAATGATGGAGCCTGGTACAATTACAACATTTAAAAGGCATTTGGATGGGTACATGAACAGGGAGGGTTTAAGGGATACGGGCACAATGTTGGCAAATGGGACTAGATTAGGTTAGGATATCTAGTCAGCATGGAGAGTTGGACCAAAGGGTCTTTTTCTGTGCTGTACACCTCTATGGCTCTCTTGTCTGACCTACAAGAGTAAGCAAATTGCCACCTTGGAGCTTCTGATCCACATTTTATTCATTATATTTTCTCTGCACTCAGTTTTGCAACAGTGCTGAGAGTAATGAAAAATTGGTTGGGCTGGTACTCATTATGATTTAGATGGAAGAGAGGTGACCTTATTGAAACATACAGGGTTCTTAGAGGACTTGCAAGAGTAGATGTGGTGAGCTTGTTTCCCCTTGTGGTAGAGTCTAGGACCAGAGGATATAATCTCAGAATAAGGGGTGCATGCTAGTGAATCTGTGGAATTCTTTAGACATGAGGAACAAGACTGAACCATTCAGCCGTTTGAGTGTGCTCTGCCATTCTATAAGATCACAGCCGATCTGATTTTTTAAACTTGAGCTCTAAATTCCTCCAGTAATCTTTCATTCCTTTGTTAAACAAGAGTCTATCTAGCTCTGTCTTTAAAAAAATGCAAGATTTTGCATCCAATGCCTTTTGAGAAAAGGGATTCCAAAGGCACTCAACCTTCTGTAAGGAAAAAAATGTTTCCTCATCCCTGTCGAATAGGTGACCTCTTATTTTTAAATTATTATCCCTAGTTCTCGATTCTCCTAAAAGAATCTAGTCAAGTCTCCTCAGGATCTTTGTATGTTTCAACTAAATCACATCTGAATCTTCTAAATCCAGAGAACACATAAAACCGAAGAACTACGGATACTGGAAATCAGAACCTTTGTGAAGAAATGTCACTGGCCCCGAAACATTAACTCTAATTTCTCTCCATGGATGCTGCCAGACCTGCTGACATTTGTCAGCAATTTCAGATTTTGTTTCGGAGAATACATGCCTAGCCTATCTAGCCTTTCCTTGTAAGGCAATCTGCTCATTCCAGATATTAGCTTAGTAAGCCTTCTGTTAACTGCTTCTAATGCATTAGCATCCTTTTGTAAGTACAATGAATGGCACTGTACACAGTTCCTCAGATGTGGTCTCACCAATGCTTTGTATAATTTGGATTTACAGTTACCAATGCCCTGTATTTACCAAAGAGGGCTGCTGAGCCTGGATCGCTGTGTATATTCAAGCCTGAGACTTTTATTCAGTGAGTGAGTGAGGGAGGAAAGTAAAGTTGAGGGTTATCAGATCTAATTGAAATATACAACAGACTCAATGGACTGAATGGCATACTCCTGCTTCAATGTCTTCAGGCCTTGTAATAAATTGGAGTAGAGATATGCCATTGAGCTCGCTGCAATATTCAGTGAGATAATTCCTGATCATTTGCGTTAATACATTTTTCCTGCAATATTCCCCACATCCCTTTATGTTTTTAAAATGTAGAAATGTATTGATCTCAGTCCTGAATATCATTCCCTTCCTTTAACCCCAACCGGGAGAATCCTTCTTCCAACACCTATCCTGTTGAACCCTGCTAGAATTTTGTATGTTTGAATTAGATTATCTCTCATTTTTTCTATACTTTAAAAAAAATACAGGCCTAATCTGTTTAATATTTCCTCATAGAGCAATCCTTCCATGCCAGCAGTTATTCTGGTAAATCTTTGTTGTGTTCCTCCTCTCGTGAGTATATCCTTCTGGGGGCAAAGTGACCAAAATAGCTCATTTGATCTTACCAAGGCTTTATATATTGTATTAAGACATGTTTACTCTTATATTTAAATTCCCTTGTAATAAAGATCAACAAGCCACTTGCCTCCTTAATTGCTTGCTGTACATGCCTGTTAACGTCGATTACTTTTTTTTTAAAAGTCCTTTTGAAGTTTGACACTGGCTGCTTGCCTTTTAGTAACTCCTCTATTTCTGTTTTTCCTACCAAAGTGGATAACCTCCACTGTTCTTAAAATTAATTCCATCTGCTGAATTTCTACTGACAGATTCAGTGTCTCCAAATCCCCTTTAAGTTTATCATTAACATTGTCCATTTCTGTTATTACATATGCTTCACTGACAGTAAGATTCCAATGTCACATTTTTCTATAGTTTTGTTAAAAATGTATAAAAGTTACAAAAATACTACCAAGCTTTGTGTCGTGTTTTGAGGGAAATGTTTTGGCCATGTAGTTTCCACTCTTTTCAATCTCCATAAGTTCTTAAACACCTTATTGAGGATATGATTAAATCTCTTCCTTGGGTACAAATCCACCTCTTACAATAGTCAAAGTTTGTATGAAATCCTCAAAAGGAGATTATCTTTAATTCTGATCATATAAACTATTTCATGCCACTATTCACTGAAGAGAAGTGTTTTCGCTGGATCTCAATCCAGCATTCAATATCATTAGGTTGTGCAATCTGCCAACCTGCAAATCACTGTCTTATTCCTACATTGTTTTCTATACAGTTAGAAACTCTCAGTCCAAACCACCCCCACCCATTTGAAATGAACAAATGTTGTTTACTAACCTTTTTATGTGGCACCTTGTTGGGCAGCTCTGTGTTGCTCAGTGGTTAGCACTGCTACCTCACAGCACCAGGGGCTCTGGTTTGTTTCCACCCTTAGGCGACTGTATGTATTTATCCCTGTCTCTGCGTGGCTTTCCTCTGGGTGCTTCTGTTACCTTCCACAGTTCAAAGACGTGCAGTCTAGGTGGATTACCTGTGGGAAATGCAGGGTTGGGTGTAGGGAGGTGCATCTGGATGGGATGCTCTTTGGAGGCTCAGTGTGGATTCGATGGGCCAAATGGCCTGCTTCCACGCTGAAGGCATTATATGATTCTTGTCAAAAGTTTTTGTAAATTATTTTATACATATATCATATCCACTGGTTCCTTCTTATCTATTCTGCTGGGTGCATCTTAAAACAAAAATTAACAGGTTTGTTGAACATGACTCCCTTTCATAAAGTAGTGTTGATTCTGTCCGATCCTACTAATGTTTTCTAAGTGTCAAATGAAGGGTTAGAATTTGATTATCACTTATTTGGTGTATACATAATGAGGAGACCCAGTGACCATTGCAGGAATACTAATTATTCCCAGTAGTGATTGTTCATCGATATCGTAAATCATGATGTGTTTTTGTGCATTTTTATGAAAACATATGAAAAACAAATTGGGTCAGTTAGTAACCTGGTATGATTGTATTTTGTGAGAAAGGAGAATTGTTCAATTAAAGCAATAATATTATACAAAACAGTTATGAGGGCAAGTTGGTAAAGGTAGATTGTGGAAACTAAATTTAATGGTATCATGCTAAATAAACAATGTGAACAAACATTTAAAGAATTAATTCAAAATCTGCTGCAAATTATATTCCCTTAAGGGATTTAAAATTCTGCAGGAAAGGTTGCAAACTTTGCTTAATGAGATGATAGGCATAGTATTAGATTAAAAGAAAATCTTGGTGTTGCTAAATAGACTAATGTCAGAGAATTGAAAGGATTTTAAAATTCAGCCAATGATGACCAGTAAATTGACAAGTAAAGAGAAAATCAGTCAGGTGACTATCGAGCTAGAGCTATGAATAAAAATTGCAAAAACATTTATAAGCTATGTATCTGCATGTTCTATTTTCTGCCACTAGATGTTGCAAGTTCACTGAGAAAGGGAAACAGTAAAAGTAATTTGTTTAGTTATTCATGGTGGAGTAATTAAAAATCTTGCATTATATTTCACACATTCAATCACGTAGCCATTAGTGAATACATCTTCTAAATCCACGAGTAAGGGTACTGAATAATTAATGTTGTATGAAAATAATATAATTTGCTACGAGTGTTAAACATTTGTACTTGAACAGTGCTGACGAGTTTTCTGCTCCAAGACTACCCAATTGAACTAACTACTGTAGTTAAATTTTAAAATGATTATCAAATTAAACCACAGAACAAATAATTAAATCATTATGGAACAACAATGAAAGCAAGTATTTGTGGATGTTGAGTGTTGAAAGAAGGGTATACTTTACTGTTGTGGAATTGCTGCTCTACACTCTGGGAATATTATAGGTATTTCCAATTCGTTTACAAAGTCAGAATCACTATATGGTGAGAAGTTTTCATTGTTTTCTTACATCTAATGTTTATAAGTTAACACTCCCTCTCCCCATATCTTTCTCGCTGTCCAATTAGATATCCATTTCATGAAAATTTGAGCAAAAATTTGCCATTGATTAATCCAAGCGCACTTGAAACCTTGGGGACTTTAATGCAAGAGATTCAAAATACCAGTGGGACAGATCCTGAGATTCTGAAGAACTGTGAGGTTAGTTGTTGAGTTCCCTTTGAAAATAAAGTAATATTTTTATTGTGCTATGTTAATATGAACAAATATATTGATATGTGTGTGTGTGTGCTAAACTGTCAGGTTGCTGCTTGCTTCTTGGTCTGCCTTGAATTAGCTGATCTTAGCAGTAACCTCAACCACTCATTTTTCTCAACATTTGGCATCACCTTCACATTCTCCTATGACTTTCCTAGTTTGGCTTTTTATTTCTGAAATGCTATTTCATTTAAACATTAAGCAACTTGATTAATTTTTTTTTTTGTTCTAAAACATTTTTGCTTCCCTTCCACATTCTTAAGAAAAGAAATAAGCCAAAAATGTTTGAAATTTTAAAAAAAACAATTTTTTTTGTCTGCCCTCCTGAAAGAACTTACCTTTTTAAGATTTAGATTATATTCCCTACAGTGTGGAAACAGGCCCTTCGATCCAACAAGTCCACACCGACCCTCTGAAGAGTAACCTACCCAGACCCATTTCCCTCTGACTAATTCGCCTAACACTATCGGCAATTTACCATGGCCAACTCACCTGACCTGCACATCTTTTGGTCTGTGGGAGGAAACCGAAGCACCCAGAGGAAACCCGCGCAAACACTGGGAGAACGTGCAAACTCCACACAGACAGTTGCCCGAGGCTGGAATTGGATCTGGATCCCTGGCACTGTGAGGCAGCAGTGCTAACCAATGCGCCAGTGTGCTGCACTTTGCGTGGTTATGGTTAGAAAGAAATAACTTTGACTTCTGTCACCTTTACTCTTGAGACAGTCACACATAAAATCCGACAAATAAATTCCTCACCCGTGAGGAATAAGAGAATGATCAGAGAGAGGGTAAGACCGATCAGGGATAGTGGAGGGAACTTCAGCCTAGAGTCTGAAGTGGTAGGGAGGCCCTAAATTAGTTTTTTGTTTCAGTAAGCACTAGAGAGAGCGATCGTGTTGATAGTGAGAACACAGTGGACCAGGTTAATAGGCTTGAACAGATTTGATATTAAGAAAGTAGATGTGCTGGAAATTTTGGGAAGCATCAAGATAGATAAGTCCCCAGGGTTGGACCAGATATATCCATGATTACTACGGGAAGCGAGGAATGAGTTTGCTGTACCTCTAGTGATGATCTTTGTATCCTCGCTCTCCACATGAGTAGTAATGGATGATTGGAGGGAGGCAAATGTTGTTCCTCTATTCAAGAAAGGGAATAGGGAAATCCCTGGGAATTACAGACCAGTCAGTCTTACATCTGTGGTAAGCAAGGTACTGGAAAGGATTCTGAGAGATAGGATTTATGACTGTTTGGAAAAACATCGTTTGATTAAAGATAGTCAGCATGGCTTTGTGAGGGGCAGGTTGTGCCTCTCGAGCCTTATTGAGTTCTTTGAGGATGTGACAAGACAAGTTGATGAAGGTCGAGTAGTGGATGTGGTGTATATGGATTTCACGAAGGCATTTGATAAGGTTCCCCATGGTAGACTCATTGTTAGAAATTTCGGAGGTATGGGGTACAGGGAAATTTGGCTGCCTGGATACAGAATTGACTGGCCAAAAGAAGACAGCAAGTGGTAGTGGATGGAAAGTATTCCGCCTGGAGGTCGGTGACCAGTGGTGTCCCGCAGGGATTTGTTTTTGGGCCTCTGCTCTTTTTGTAGTTTTTATAAATGACTTGGATGAAGAAGTGGAATGGTAGGTTCGTAAGTTTGATGATGCCACAAAAGTTGGTGGTATTGTAGATAGTCTCGAAGGCTGTTGCAGGCTACAACAAGACATTGACAGGATGCAGAGCTGGGCTGAGAAGTCGCAGATGGAGTTCAACCTGGATAAATATGAAGTGATTTATTTTGGAAGGTCGAATTTGAATGCAGAATACAGGATTAAAGACAGGATTCTTGGCAGTGTGGAGGTACAGCGGGATCTTGGGGTCCAGTACATAGATCCCTCAAAATTGCCACCCAAGTTGGTAGGGTTGTTAAGAAGATGTCTGGTGTTTTGGTTTTCATTTAACAGGGGGATTGATTTTAAGAGCCATGAGATTTTGCTGCAGCTCTATAAAACCCTGGTTAGACCACACTTGGAATATTGTGTCCAGTTCTGGTCACCTCATTATAGGAAAGATGTAGCTGCTTTAGAGACAGTGCAAAGGAGATTTACCTGGATACTGCCCAGATTGGAGGGCATGTCTTATGAAGAGAGGTTGAGTGAGCTAGGGCTTTTCACATTGGAGAGAAGAAGGAAGAGAGGTGACTTCATAGAGGTGTACAATGTAATGAGAGGCACCCGGAGTAGAGTAGATAGGCAGAGATTTTTCCCCAGGGCAGAAATGGCTGTCATGAGGGGTCATAATCTTAAGGTGATTGGAGGAAGATATAGGGGAGATGTCAGAGGTAGGTTCTTTACACTGAGAGTGGTGGGTGTGTAGAGTGCACTGCCAGCGGTACTAGTAGAGTCAGAGACATTAGGGAAATTTAAGCGACTGCTGGAGAAGCATGTGGACAGCAGTAAGTTGAGGGGTGTGTAGGTGAGAAAGTGTATAAGGTATGAGCAGGTAGGAAAAGATTAAAGTTTTAGGTTGTATGAGACAAAGGCTCAGCTAGCATGACTTTGACCAGATAAGAACTTGCAGTAAACAATGAGATGCTGGAGGCAAGGGTAGTAGGTTAATGAGGTGAAAAGCATCCATTATGTAATGCCAGTTAACAAGGTGAAAAGCATCCATTATGTAATGCCAGCTAACAAGGTTAAGAACATCCATTGAATAATGCTAGATGGTGTAATCTTTACTGTTGATGCTCTCTGATTGTAACGGTCACCCAATCAATTTAGATGTTGCCTTATTTGGATGCTGCTCCCTGTAAGTGACTATATAATTCCTTAAGAATCTGCTGTTTGAGAGAAGACGGAGAACTCGTGACCCTGTCCATATGTGTGATCGTTCCCTCTCCCTCCAGGGCCTGGAATAAGGATGAAGGAGGTAAAATCATACTGTGTCTGAGTGTTTGCTTCAACTGATAAGTGGATTGGGAAACAGGATGACATAGGTTAGGTTGATTTTGGATTAAGGTAAATGCTTGGCTCAACATCGTGGGTTGAAGGGCCTGTACTGTACGGTGTTCTAAATATCAACTGATGAAGGATCAATTGATGCATTTTTGTGATGTTGGTTGAAGAATTAATGTTGAATTGAGATAGTGAACGTTCTTTGAAAATGTGCCTTGTAGTGTTTTTATGCTCATCTGAACTATAAGTTAGGGAGTTTGGTGTTCCGTTCAAAAGTCAGTACCTCTAACAATGCAACCGTCTTGCATTGCACTGAATTTACTATCTGCATAGTGTACCAAAATCCTCGAGTGAGATAATCTTGTTACTCATGACGTGAGAGTGCTCCCGATTCATCAAGTGGACATGAGCAATATTAACCGTTATGTTCATATCCAACTGAACATCGATGATAGAATTGTGAGTTATAAATATGAGAGAAATTTATTAGTGAGTGAAATTTGATAGATAATATATTGTGTATTTCTTCCTGTGGGTTATTAGGCAAGATGGTTGCAGCTCTTTAAACTAGTGGAAAAACAATACCAGGATCAGATTTTGTCTCAACAGGACCAATACCAATGTCAGATCCAAGTGAGTAAAGGATACCAATTTTTATTGTTACTTTTCAAAGAAATGTTTTAAAATTGTATTTTTGATGAATAAATTGAGCCCTGTAAAGGGAGGAATATCATTTGTCAGGAGTTATGACATTTCCTCATTGGACACCCATTGTTTACATCAAGTACTCTCAGGTCTCTGATTACAAGGTGAATGTAGAGAAAATCTTTTGCTGTTTCTCAGAATCATAGAGATGTACAGCACGTAAACAGACCCCTTCGGTTCAACTCGTCCATGCCAACCAAATATACCAACCCAATTTAGTACCATCCGCCAGCACCTGGCCCATATCCCTCCAAACCATTCCTATTTATATACCCATCCAGATGCCTTTTAAATGTTGCAATCGTACTAGCCTCCACCACTTCCTCTGGTAGCTCATTCCATACACGTACCACGCTCCGCGTGAAAATGTTGCCCTTCAGGTCTCTTTTATATATTTCCCCACTCACCCTAAACCTATGCCCTTTAGTTCTGAACTCCCCCACCCCAGGGAAAAGACTTTGTCTATTTATCCTATCCGTGCCCCTCATGATTTTATAAATCTCTATAAGGTCACCCCTCAGCCTCCGATGCTGAAGGGAAAACAGCCCCAGCCTATTCAACCTCTTCCTATAGCTCCAATCCTCCAACCCTGGCAACGTCCTTGTAAATCTTTTCTGAACCCTTTCAAGTTTCACAACATTCTTCCAATAGGAGGGAGACCAGAATTGCACACAATATTCCAATAGTGGCCTAACCAATGTCCTGTACAGCCGCAGCATGACCTCCCAACTCCTGTACTCAATATACTGACCAATAAAGGAAAGCATACCAAATGCTTTCCTCACTATCCTATCTACCTGCGACTCTTCTTAATCTGAACATTTTCATTTGCGCCAGTTACACTTGTTACTTCCCTTTCTTCCCATGCCTTCTGTTTTTCTGATTTGATTCATAATTTGATGAAAAGTTTGTATAGTGTTGTGGTCTAGTTAGTGCTGTCTCAAAAGCATTTTAAGACTGTAAAAGGCATTGTTAAGATTCAATACTGGATTCGATGGGATGTAACAAAAACTCTTAAGTGTCAAGTGATCCAAGTTAATAGATTTATTAGCCATTATATCAGTGATAACTATATTAAGCAGTAAATTTATATATTAAGTGCTAAATATATGTTAAGCAGTAAATGTACAGATGAAGCAGTAAATATATATGTAAAAGTGGTCATCTTCCAGGATTGTATTGACTCTGGTACAGTCCCTGCAGATTGGAGGGTAGCTAATGTTACTCCAAAATTCATGAAGGCAGGTAGATAGAAACCAGAGAAGTATTGACCGTAAGCCTAACATCAATAGTGGGAAAAATTCTCAAATCCATTATGAAGGCCTTTATAATAGTGGAGCATTTAGAAAGCAGTGGCAGGAGCAGACAGAGTCACCATGAATTTATAAAGGGGAAATCATGGTTGACAAATCTGATGGAATTCTATGAAGATGTAACTAGTTGAGTTGACAAAGGGGAGTCAGTTGATGTGGTATATTTGGACTTTCAAAAAGCGTTTGACAGAGTCAAAGAGATTATTGTGCATGATTAAAGTGCTTTGGGTTGGAGGGAGTGTATTGAGATGGATAGAAAACTGGTTGGCAGAGAGGAAACAAAGAGTAGGAATTAATGGGTCCTTTTCAAATTGGCAGGTAGTAACTAGGGTGCCACAGGGATCGGTGCTGAGACCCCAGCTATTCACAATATGTATTACTGATTTGGATGAGGGAACAAACGTAACATCTCAAAGTTTGCAAATGATGCGAAGTTGGGTGGGAGGGTGAACTGTGACGAGGATGCACCGATTCCTCAGCATGATCTGGACAGGTTGGGTTAGTGGGCAAATCAATGACAGATGGCGTATAATTTGAATCATTGTGAGGTTATTCACTTTGGAAGCAAAAACAGAAGGCAGATTATGATCTGAATGGGTATAAATTGGGAGACTGGAGTATGCGGTGGGACCTGGGTGTCCTTGTGCACCAGTCACTGAAGGTAAGCATGCAGGTGCAGCAGGCGGTGAAGAAAGCAAAGGGTATGTTGGCCTTCGTTGCGAGAGGTTTCAAGTATAGGAGCACGAATGTGTTTTTGCAGTTATAGAAGACCTTGGTGAGGCCACACGTAGAATATTGTGTGCAATTTTGAACTCCAGAACCAGGGGTCACAGTCTGACGATTTGGGTACACCATTTCGGATGAAAATGAGGAGACATGTCTTCATCCAAAGAGTGGTGAGCCTTCGGAATTCATCACCACAGGAAGTCATTGATGCCAAAACATCAAATGTATTCAAGAGGCGGCTAGGTATAGCACTTAGGGCAAATGGGATCAAAGGTTTATAGGGAGAAAACAGGATTTGGCTGTTGAGTTGGACAATCAGCCATGATCGTAATAAATAGCGGAGCAGGCTCGAAGGGCTGAATGGCTTCCTCCTGCTCCTATCTTCTGTGTTTCTATGTTTCTATGTCAAGTGGTAGATATATATAAAGTGGTAAACATATGTTAAGCAGTGTATGCATATAAATTTATATTTTTGTGTGTGCGTACATGTATGTGTGTGCACATACATGTATACACAGACACATTGTATAACAATAAATATATAAAGCAGTAAATGTATATTGAGAATGAGTGTCCTTCCCTCCACTCCCTCCGTTCCAACCCCAACCTCACCATCAAACCAGCTGTGCCCGAAACGTCGAATCTCCTGTTCCCTGGATGCTGCCTGACCTGCTGTGCTGTTCCAGCAATAAAGTTTCAACTGTCCTTCCCTTCTGCCCGTTGGGGACCTTGCTTTATGACAACCAGTCAAGAGAAATCAGGGTTCCTGGTACCGTTTGCCATCCTGGTCCAAGATGAAGTCTGAATAGCAAGTAACACATGCGTTAAGTTGGCATCAAGTTTCATGCCACCTTACAGTTGCAAATCTCAGTTCTTGGTGAAGTCTAATGAATGGGGCAAAGTCCCTGATATTAGTATCAGTCTGAATCTAAGATTATGTGCTGTATTACCATTTGTGGTTTCAGTACTTTGCAGACATTCAATTATACAGAAAAAGTCTCCAAGTGGGTCCATGTGATGGCCCAACAGGATAGATCTCACAGTCAGTTTATTGTCACATAGTCACCTCTCAGTCAAAACAGGTTCAATTTTGCATTAGGCCTGTTTTTCACATACTTTTCCACTTTATTTCAATTGCTCATCATCATGTCCAATTAAACCTTAACGATTTTCCATGCTGTATGAATCTGTAATAATCCTTAATGATCTGGTTTGAAGGTATAATTTTTAATCCTCCCACTACAGTCATTTTACATTTCACAAAAAAATTGTGGTACTAACTACTTAGGTCTCAGTTTTAGTGTGGTGTAGCGAGGCAGGATATTCATGACAATACATCTTTGTGTTCGCCAATTGTAGTGCAGTTTTACCAGAATTCTGTATTGAATAATCCAGAGATGGTGACGATGCCGGTATCTGAGTGATAATGAATGGTCTCATCAGAATAGATTGCTTTTGTCTCTCTCGCATTGCCCTAGTGCATTAATATTCTGTGCTGAGGTAGAAGTACAGATGTCTTGAAGTAGATTAGGGAGGGAGGGACACGGAACTTGCAAAATTGTTGCAATGGTTTAACTTGATAAAGACAAGTGCAATTTTAATATTCTGTGTTCCCACATGATTACTTTCCCACAACCAATTCAAATTTTTATTGAGAGCCCTGTCCCTCCATTATTGTGGTGAGGTAATAGTAATGTTTCACTCATATTACATGCTGGAAATATAATTGAGTATTTTTTTAAGTGTTCTGTATAACTGACACACTTCTTAATACTGCTGTTACAACCCATTCACCCACTGTAATTTGGGACATTATTAGAAATTGTATGTAGTTTGAAAGTGGGATTGTAAGTATGTTGTAAAGTTTATAAAGAGAGGTAACATCCTTTAGGTTTAAACTTAAAAACATTGTGCACTGATCCAGTCATTGCCAGTTGAAACATTTAACTGCTGGGTTCTGTATTCAATATAGCCATTCTGATTGACATTTCCTGGCAGGGGTGAAGGATAGTCATGTTTCCTTTGCATAGCTATAAATTAAAATTTATGGAGTGATTTAGAAAGTATTGAAATTGTGTAGATACATGCAGTTATATAAAGTGGTATTGTAACATACTATTTGCAGCATTCAGTTTTCCCCAATTCTCTATGGTAAAAACAATGACTGCAGATGCTGGAAACCAAAGTCTACATTTGATTGGTGCTGGAAAAGCACAGCAGTAGCATAGAGTACAATAGGTGAATGGGGGAGGGGATGAAGGTGATAGGTCGGGGAGAGGGGAGCTACTGCTAATGAGTACTCGATCACAAGCAATTCAAGACCTGAGGACTAACCTGGAAGAGAGTAGCAATAAATCCAGTTTGGAAGTGACAGTTGGGCCTGAGAGTCTGCCGGGGAAGCAGAATAAGGCCAATGGGTATGTATTAAAGGTTTGGATTTTTTACAAAAAAGGGAAGCATGGTAAATAGAAACAGGCTATCCACTTGCCTGTATTCCTGATGAAGGACTTTTGCCCGAAACGTCGATTTTACTGCTCCTTGGATACAGCATGAACTGCTGTGCTTTTCCAGCACCACTCCAATCCTCTATGACAAGTCTGAATTATAACTTGTGCAACTGCAATCAAAAAACTTGGTTTAATGGACAAGTGGAAGTTGAACTCTGCAACTACTGTGACTTATTGTATTCTCAATGTAGCAGCTACCTCTTGGTGTATTTTTCTTCTGTTATTTCCAGCTTATTCAAGATGAAATCAAAGCATTAATTCAATTGCAAAATGACATTGGTCTCCGACACTCTACAGCCAGGTTACCATCCTTTACAAAACTTGTAACTGATACAACTGCATCCACTTTTCTTAATGGCGATGGCTTTGAGGAACTGGAATGTAAAATAAAATCATTTGATGTACAATCTGACTGCAGTGAAACAGAAGAACAGGTAATGGCTAGCAATGAATGTAATCATGAATGGAAAGAAGTTCAGGACAACGTGCCACTGACCAGTGAATATGGAAAATTTTCAGCATCCATGCAATCTGATTTTCATGGTATTGGTACAGTGCATAATTCCAAATTGAATACTGCAAACAGTAAACAGAATATGAAGGAAAATGATCCAGTCCGGCTGCATTATCTATCCCATTTTCCTCAGCTGAAAGAAAGTGGACAGCCGTCAGTGACTTTTGCTACTGCTAATGAGTACTCTGTCACAAGCAAATCAATTCAAGACCTGAGGACTAACCTGGAAGAGAGTAGCAATAAATCCAATTTGGAAGCGACAGTTGCACCTGAGAGTCTGCCGGGGAAGCAGAATAAGGCTAAAGGGTATGTATCAAAGGTTTGGATTTTTTAAAAAAAGGGAAGCATGATAAATAGAAACAGGTTATTTTGTCCTTGAGCCTGCTCTGCCATTCAATAACGTCACATTTGATCATCCAACTCAGTACCCTGTTCCTGCTTTCTGTTCATATCATTTAATCCCTTTAACCCC
Organism: Chiloscyllium plagiosum; assembly: GCF_004010195.1. Classification (NCBI taxonomy): domain Eukaryota; kingdom Metazoa; phylum Chordata; class Chondrichthyes; order Orectolobiformes; family Hemiscylliidae; genus Chiloscyllium; species Chiloscyllium plagiosum. The sequence continues at coordinate 121,105,315 of NC_057715.1, read as the reverse complement.
AAAAATTATATCTAACTCTGCCTTGAAAACATTGTGTTTTGGCCTTAAACGCTTTCGGTAGCAGCATTCCCCACAGGCTCATAACTGACTGGGTGAAGACATTTCTGCTTATTTCACTCCTAAATAGCCTACCTGTATCCTTGGGTTATGACCCCTGCTTCTGGACTCCCCAGTCATTGGAAACATCCTTCCTGTGTTTACCCTGTCTACTCATGTTAGAATTTTACAAGTTTCTTTGAAGTTCCCACCTCATTCTTCTAAATTCCAGTCAAAAAAATGCTCATACTTCAGTCCTGTCATCCCAGGAATCCGTCTGATAAATCTTCGTTGCATCCCTTTTATAGCCAGAACATCCTTAGAAAAGGACACCACAACTAGACATTATACTCCAGGTGAAGTTTCACTAACGTCCTCTATAATTGCATCAATGCATCCCTACTCCATACTTAATTCCTCTTGCTCTGAAGGCCAACATACCTTTTGCCTTCTTCACCAACTGCTGGACTTGCAAACTTACTTTCAGCATGTGGTGAACAGAGGAGTTTACAGAACATAGATAACTGTACAGAACACGAACAGGCCCTTTGACCCACGATTTTGTGCCGAACATGATACCAAATTAAACTAATCCCTTGTGCCCGTCTTTAGTCCATATCCCTCCCTTGCGTATTCATGTGTTTATCTAAAAGTCCCTTAAACTCCACTATCATATCTGTCACCATCACCACCACTGGCAGCACCTTCCAGACTCCTGCCACTCTCTCTATGTTTTAAAAAAAAACTTGCCCCTCACATCTTCTATGAACTTTCCAACTCTTATCTTAATTGCATGCCCCCTAAAATTAGATATTTCAATTCTGGAAAAAAGATTCTGACCGTCAACCCTATCTATGCATCTCATAATTTTATAATTCTATTAAGTCTCCCGTTGGTCTCTGCCACTCCAGAGAAAACAACCTGAGGTTTCCTAGCCTCTCCTTGTAGCTCATAATCTCAAATCTAGGCAGTATCTTGGCAAACCTCTTCTACATCCTCTCCACATCCTTCCTGTAAAATAGTGACCAGAATTGAACACAGTACTCTAAAGCTGCAACATGGTATCCTGGCTTTCATACTCAATCCCCGATCAATGAAGGCAAGCATGCCACAGTCCCTCTTTACCACTCTATCTACTTGTGTGGCCACTTTTAGGGAGCTGTGGACTTGAACCCCAAGATCTCACTGTACATCAATGCTATTCAGAGTCCTGCCATTAACTGTATACTTTTCCTGAATACTAGACGTTACAAAATTCAGCACCACACACTTATCCAGATTAAACTTTATCCACCATTTTTCCACTAGTATCAACAACTGATCTATACCCCGCTGTATCCTTTGACAACCTTATACACTATCCACAACTCCACTGGTCTTTGTATTATCTGCAAACTTATTCACCGACCCACATAAATTTTCATCCAAGTTATTTATATATATCACAAACAGTAGATATCCCAGTACAGACCTCACTAGTCATGGACCTCCAGCCTGAAAAACACCTTTCCACCACTACCCTTTGTTTTCTATGGGCAAGTCAATTCTGAATCCACACACCAAGTCACCATGGTTCCTATGCATTTTTTAAATTCATTCAATCATGGGTTGATGGCATCGCTGGCTCTACCAGCATTTATTGCCCATACCGAATTTCCCAGAGGGAAATTACAGCTTGATCTTCTGGAAGAGCCTACCATGAGGGATCCTGTTGAAAGTGGTACTAAAATCCATGTAAACAACATCCACTAGTCTACCCGCCTCAATCACCTTCGTCACCTTCTTGAAAAATTCAATCAAGTTAGTAAGACAACGGGACAGCAGGTCTTGTATCTTTTACCCCCTCCTTGCCCTTTTCCAATCGATTGCCATTCAGATAATAATCTGAAAGCTTAATGTTGTCTGCTAACTTGGAGATATTACATTTAGTTCCCTATCTAAATCATTAAAATAAATTATGAGCAACTGAGGTCCAAGTACTGGCAGGAAGAACTAATACTTTAAATTAACTTCCTCTCCAATAAATTTCACTTTGTACAGTTAGACACTGATGATAAATCTTTTAGAAGACAGCTTCTAATGTGTTGTTATTTTTAACAGGGTACAAGTGAATTTTAATAAACAGGTCTTTTAATTAGCTTTTTAGGGCTTTATACGCACTTGTCAAAAAATGTGGTGCTGGAAAAGCACAGCAGCTCAAGCAGCATCCAAGGAGCAGGCGAGTCGATGTTTCAGACATAAGCCTGACATTCCTGATGAAGGGTTTAAGGGTTCAAATGACTTTTACAATTTATTTATTTGTGGGCTGTGGGCATGCATTTATTGCCCTTTTCTAATTGCCCACGAAGGTGATGATGAGCTACCTTCTTGAACTGCTGCAGTCTTTGGTGCTTCGGTATACCCACAGTGCTGTTAAGAAGGGAACCTGCACTCTTAATTGAAGACCCTCATCCCTGCAACAATTTTCATAATTTCTTGCCCATCCTTCCAATGTATGGTACTCAGAATTGACATGGTACCCCAGTTGAGGTGACAGCAGTTTGTTACAAAGGCTAATAATGCCTTCCTTGCTCTTTTACTCAATGCCTCATTTTATGTAATCTAGGATCCCCGTGCACTTTTAATGACTTTAAGCAACCATGTCATTTCAACAATTTGTGCATGTATAGCCTCCTATATGTATGTTTCTTGACTCCCTTTATAATTTTAGTTTATTGCCGATGCTTATTCTTCTTATCAATTCACATTCCTCTGCATAGTTTTAGCAGCCATATGTCTGTTCATTACAACAGTCCATCCATGTTCTCTTGAAGTTGTGAACTCTCCTCAGTATTTATAACTGTTTCAATTTTTTTATTATCTGCACATTTTGAAACTGAGCCTTGGATATATGGGCAAAGTCATTAACACAAATCAAGAACAATAGTAGTCCAAGATCTGATCCCTGAAGAGCATGACTATATTTTCACCCAATCTGGAAAAACTCTTCACTGCCACTGCTGGATATGTGACTTGCAGTTAACATAACACGTCTGATTACTTCAACTAACGTTCTATTTTTATTTCCCAAATTAAAAAAAAGATTATTTGCAGATGATCAGCTTTCTTTTTGATGCTTGAAACATCAGTGCTGTGATGTTGCAGTCGCCTGATGAAATTCTTGGACAAGAATATTCAGATTGGAGCTGCGCTTAATAATCATGATTATCCTCTTCAGCATTGCTGGGAAAATCGCCCACCTCGACAATGTTAGAACCCTGATTGGCTCAGGATTCATCAGATATACATGACAGCCTGGGGCTAGGAATAATAATACTAGAGGCTCCAACCTCTTTACATCATGTAGCTAATCAAGAATTTTTCGTCTTGCCACCTATAATTGACTTTTATTGGATAGATTTATGAGTTTATACTCTCGCTGTGTGACTGTGTTATGAACTTGGCCATCAAGTGGAACTTGACCCCAGAGCTTTTTGCATAGAGATAGGCCCACTACTTTTATCTTGACAATGGTGAAAGTATAAGAAAGCAGGGAGCCAGTTTTGTGGGCAGTTAGTTAGCTTATCCCAGTTTACATGAGCATATCTGATGGCATTTAATTTTCACGTTTTAAAGGTTGACATCATGGGCACAGAAAGTTAGACAGAAGAATCACAAATCAAAATTTGTAAATTCAGCTGGATTGGAGAGAATGCAGCCACAGGAATGTGGGCAGCCCCAGGAAACTGAAACACCAGAAGATGTAAGTGTCAATGTTGTTAATTTGCATTTAAAATTGCTCTTCTGGGAGATTTTTCTGTATATTTATGAAATCTGCATCCATAATTTATTTACACCTTTTATAGCAGACAATTGCCTTAAAGTTTTTAATTTGATTATAATTTATGTTGCTTTTTCTGTTCTATAACATTCTATAAATTTACACCCCAACAGACCAAATCCTATGCTTTTAATACCATTTAACAGACTAAATCTTAATTGCTTTCTTTCGTTGCCATTTCACTTCATGTTTGGAGAGTTAGCTGATCAACATGGAGATTCATCAGAGTCATTGCTGCTTTGATACAGCATTGTATACTACAGGTTGTAATTAAATTCTCAGAGCATTTTTGAAATTAAACTATCTGTTAGTTTCTGATGCCATGAAACTGTGTATATAGTACATTGAAACTCATTCTTCTTTGATACAAGTCTGTCTTGGTGAACTTGCCCTGTGCTTTAAACAGAATTTTTGAAATTAAATTTAATGGAGGAAACTTGTCAGTTAAAATTCAATTATTGTGTGTGGTGAAGTTTTAATTGTATTTGGTACTTCATAAACTGTTCAAAGCAATGGTTAGCTAGTTTTTACAAGAGCTATCAATATCTCTTGTGCTTTATGTAAACTTGAATTGCCAGTTGTCTCCACCGTCAACTCAGGAAGCTGATTCCAGATATCCACTATCCTTTGCGTAAAAACGGATTTTCCTCACGTCCCCTTTAATCCTTTTGTTACTTAACTTGAATCTGTGACTCCCGGTTTTTGAACTCTCTGCCAGCGGAAACAGGTTGCTACGTCAACTCTATCTCTATCCCTCAATTTTGCATGCCTCAATCATGTGGTTAGCACTGCTGCCTCACAGCGCCAGAGTCCGGGGTTCAATTCCCACCTCAGGCAACTGACTGTGTGGAGTTTGCACGTTCTCCCCGTGTCTGCGTGGGTTTCCTCCGGGTGCTCCGGTTTCCTCCCACAGTCCAAAGATGTGCAGGTCAGGTGAATTGGCCATACTAACTTGCTGGAGTGTTAGGTTAGGGGTATGTGTGGGTTGCGCTTCGGCGGGTCGGTGTGGACTTGTTGGGCCAAAGGGCCTGTTTCCACACTGTAATGTAATCTAAAAAAATGTAATCTAAAATGTCATCCCCTCAAGCTTTTCTGTTCCAAAGAAAACAACCCTAGCCTCTCCGGTCTTTCCTTGTAGCTACAATCCTCCAGTCCTGGCAACATCCTCGTAAATATTCTCTGCATCTCTTCAGAGCAATTATCTCCTTCCTGTCATTCCACACAACACTCCAGTTGTGACTTCACCAGTGTTTTACATAGTTTTTATTATTATCCCTACTTTCGTATTCTGTATTTCTGCCAATAAAGCTAAGCATTCCACATGCCTTCCTTACAAAATTATCAACTTGTACTGCTACGTTTAGAGACCTGTGCACTTGCACGCCAAGATTTCTCACTTCATCTACTCATTTCACTGTAGTCCCATTTATTGCGTATTTCTTTTTACTGTTTGACCTCCCACTTATCAGAGTTGAACTCCATTTGCCACTTTCCTGCTCATTCCACCAATCTATTAACTTTGGAACTTACATCAAATTTCCCAATCGTGGCCCCTAATGTTCAAGTCCAAGTCGTTAATATGTAAAACATACAGTAGGGGTCCCAACACTGAGGCCTGCAGAACACCATTTAAAACAGCTTTCCATTCACAAGGGCAACCATTGAACAATACCCTCTGTTTTCTGTTTCAAAGCTAACTTTGAATCCAATTCAAAACAATAGACTATATCCCATGGACTTTTATTTTTTTGACCAGTCTGCCATATTGGTACTTGTCAAATGCCTTACTAAAATCTGTGTAGACAACATCCACTGCATTACCATGTTATAGAAGTAGGAATGTTTCTAATCCAAATAAGTTTAATTAATATTTTGAATTCCATAATGAAAATTTTTAAAAATTCACTCATGTTCATTAATTATATAATTCAAATACACAATGAAAAATTTCATCAAACTTGTCAATTCCCTGTTAACACTGTCACAGGACCACAGGAGTTCAGAAAGGCCCATCACTAACATCTCTGGGCACATGTGGATGGGCAATTCAAGCAGTAGCACCTGTAGTCTGAGAAGCACTTGAAAGAATAGTTATTAAGCAATTTAAGATTACTTTTTTTCAATAAGTTTTGTAGATTAAAGTGTTTTACACTTAAATTGTTTCTTTAAATTTTAGATTCATTTGCTATCTGCAAGCTCATCTCACAACTCCTTCTACCTCAGCAGACCTTCTAGCAGTCCAAATTCTGTGGTATCTAATATTTCAGGTAAATATTTGCTAAATCTTTTCTGATTCTAGATTAGAGTGGTGCTGGAAAAGCACAGCAGTTCAGGCAGCATCCGAGGAGCAGGAAAATCGACATTTCGGGCAAAAGTCCATCATCGGGAATAGAGGCAGAGTGCCTGCAGGGTGGAGATAAATGAGAGGAGGATGGGGGTGGGGAGAAAGTAGCATAGAGTACAATAGGTGATTGGGGGTGGGGATGGAGGTGATAGGTCAGGGAGGAGGGTGGGGGAAGGTCATTGACCGGGTAGATCTTTTCCTCCCTCTGGTAGATGTATCTTAAGACTAGAGGGCATAAGCTTGAGGTGAAGAATAAACTGTTTAGAGGAGATCTGAGGAAACATTTTCTCGCTTAGAGGGTTGTAGATTTTGTAATGCACTGTCTGAGAAGATGGTGGAGGCAGGTACTGTCACAACATTTGATAAGCATCTGGTCAAGCATTTCAAATGCCAAGGTATAGAATGGATCAAGTGCGGGTAAATGGAATTAATGTAGTTGTGTTTGTTGGTCGGCATAGGCATGGTGGCTGAAGGACCTATTCTATGTTGTATGATTCTAAAAAAAGAGGCAAAGGTCTAGGTGTTTCTCTGTGATTTAAAAATGTATTCTTGGAAGTTCAAGAATCTCCATATAATTTCTTACTTTGTTTTCTAATACTTACATCTTTAAATCAGGTATTCTTTGAAAACTTGCGCCTTTGTTAACTTTAATTTTTTTAAATTTTAGGACTTTCTTATTGGAGGCTGAATGAAAGGGAGCTGTATCACTCTTTACCAAAGAACAAGGAGGCTGACCTTGTTGACACATTTTCTTCCATCAAAACTGATAGATATCAGGCACGTAGAAAAGGCTTTGTTAATTCAGCAAATGCTTTTTAGTTATGTAGAATACAACATCTGTGTATCTCAGCAAAAGCAAGCAACATACTTGTACTTAGGACTGTACTTAATGATCAGACCTTGACAGCCCTCTGTAACAAAGAATTCCACAGCTTTATTTCTCCTTATTCCTGGTTTAAATATGCAGCTCCTTAGTCTAAGATTATGCCCTCTGGTCCTACATTCTGTCACATGGGGAAATGACTTTTCTGCACCAACCCTAAGCATCTGATTATTTTCAATAAAGTCACCTTTCATTATTCTAAATTTCAAGGAGCACAGGCACAACCTACTCAACCTGTCCTCACAAATCAGCCCCTCCATACCTGGTTATGGTATCTCCAAATTACACACAGCCTATTGTTAACGACTAATTGTCCCCGTTAGCTATTCATCTTTCCAGGCTTATCATTATCCACTCCTTTATCTGTCCAACTGTTCTTCTCTCTCTTTGGGCTCTACCTCCACTTATCATTTGTTCCTTATCCCTCCACCCTATCTTTTGCATAAAAATCAACTTTTTCCTTGCTACCATCAGTTCTGGTGAAGGGTCACTGGACCCGAAAAATTAACTGATATCTCTCCACAGATGTTGCTGGACCTACTGAGGTTTTCCAGCAATTTCTGTTTTTGTCCCTCCATACCTGGTATCAGCCTAATGAATCTTCTCTAGATTGCCTCTAATTCTAATATATCTTTACTTGGGTAAGGGGCCAAAACTGTTCACAGTATTCCAGTTGTTGCCTGACTAAGTGCTTAGTATAATTTTCGCAAAACCTCCCTCAATTTGGCTTTGAAATAAAGGCCAATATTCTATTTGCCCTCTCTATTACCTGCTGAACTTAGATGCTGGCTTTCTGTGATTCATAGATGAGGACTTATAAATCCCTCTGTTCTGTAGCTTTCCGCAGTTTTTGTCCCTTTAAATAATATTGAGCTCGTCTCTTTTTCCTGTCAAAGTGCAAAACCTCATGTTGTGTTTCTTTCGCCAATTTTTTTGCCCATGCGCTTTACCTATTTGTATCCCATTCATCAGTTTCCTTATAAAGGGCTTATGTCCGAAATGTCGATTCTCCTGGTCCTCGGATGCTGCCTGACTTGCTGTGCTTTTTCAGCATCACACTCTCGACTCTGATCTCCACCATCTGCAGTCCTCACTTTCTCTTGCCTGTATCCCTCCTCAATCTCTTTGTGTCAGTCTAAGCGTAAGAGTAAGTCATTTCGCACTGAAATGAGAAATTTCTTCACCCTGAGAGTTGAGTCTATAGGATTTGCTACCTCTGAAAGCAGTCAAGGCCCCTTTATCAATCTTGTTTGATATCTCCTCAAAAAATTGTTTTTTTGTCAGGCATTATTTCCATTTCATGAAGCCATGCTGACTCTACTTGATCATTAAAGTGTTTCTAAATGCTTTGCTATTACATTGCTTTTAATAGGCACTAATATTTTCCTAATAACTGGTCTGTAGTTATTTGTGTTTTGTCTTCTTCCCTTTTCCAATAAAGTTATTACATTAGCATTTTTCCAATGCTCTGGGGCTTCTCCAGATTTTAAGCATTTTTGGAGGACTACTATCTGTATATCTCCGTAGCGACTATGTTTATTATCCTGAGATGCATCCAGTTAGGTCCATTCGTTTCCTACCACCTTTTCACTAGTGATAGTTATTGTATTTGTTATCTCTCCTTTTGTCCCTTATTTAGTAAGTTTGGAATAATAAGAGTATTATTGTCTTTTCTTACGAATACTGATGCAAAGTATTCACTCAACACCTCTGCCACTTCCTGGTTCTGTAGCCTCATCCACTAAGGGAACTGTGTTCACTTTAGTTTATCTTTTTCAGTTTCATGTATTTAAAGAAGCTTTTTCTGTTTGTCTGATATTACTTGCAAGTTTGCCCTTCAAGAGTTTATCTTCTTCCTCTTTGCTTTTTCTGGTCATCCTTTTGTTGGTGTTTTTAAAGAAAACTTCTCCATCCTCTGGCTTATCACTGATCTTCACCATCTTGTATGTTTTTACTTTCAATTTTATGCCATCCTTAGCTTCCCTGGTTAACAGTAGTTATGGTGTGGAAGCTATAACCATGTGTGGCATGGTGCCTCACAGTGCCAGGGACCCGGGTTTGATTCCATCCTCTGGCAACTATCTGTTTGCACATTCTCCCTATGTCTCCCTGGATGGGTTTTCTCCAGTGTTTGGTTTTTTCCCCCATAGTCCAAAGCTGTGCAGGTTAGGTGGAGTGGCTAAGCTAAGTTATCCAATAGTGTCCTGAACATGCAGCTTGGTGGGTTAGCCGTGGAAAATGCAGGGTGACAGGGATAGGGGTGGGTCTGGGAGGAATGCTCTTTGGAGGATCTACATGGACTGGATGGGCCAAATGGCCTGCTTTCACACAGTAGGGATTCTATAATTATATAATAAGCTTATTCCCTTCTTAGAATTTTAATTTTCCACTGGAATGTGTCTTTACTGTGAACAGTGAATTATTTCCTTCAATGTCTGCCATTTGTTCCTCAATTATCTTCAGTGCTAAACTCTTTCCTAGTCCATTGCAGCCAGCTCTGCTGTCATTCCTTTGTAATTACCATTTTTTAAAAAATTAAGCACATTTGTGTCTTACTCGAATTTCTCCCATCAAACTGAATGTTAAATTCTATGCTAAATAAGGTTAAGGGTGGAAACAATGGTAAAAAGACAAAATTATTGGCCTTCACCACACCCATATGTTGTGGTCACTTTGTCCCAGCGATCTTTTGTTGTGATATCATTTACTGAACGTGTTTCATTACACATCACCTGATCCAATTAGCCTAAATTCTGGTTGGATCCACAGGTTCTGGGAAACTGTCCTGAATACCCTCTGTGAGTTCTTCCTCATGGCTTCTTCTGTGAATCTGACTATCCCAATCTACAAGGAGATTAAAATCATCCATGAATAAGTACTGCTTTTGTTATATACCCTCATTATTCTCGATCCCACTGTAGAGCTAGTGTTAGGGGCCTATAGATTTCTGCTACTTCTTTCCCTTTTTATTTGTAACCTCCACCAAAAGGATTGTGTGTGTTTCTATCGCAGATCATTTGGACTGATTCCATACTATCGCACTTATTTCATCCTGTACCAATAATACTACCTCACCACTCTTTCCTTCCTCCCTGTTCTTTTGAAAAAAGTTATATATTCCTAAATATTTAGTTCCCAGCTTTGATTTTCTTGTCCCTACATTGGCTATAAAATGTATACATTGACCTGGATTTATGCCATTATTTAATTTATTTTCTTACAAATACTAGTGCATTCAAGTAAAGACCTAACTTTGCCTTTTTAATCATTATTTTCTCCTTTAGCCCATATTATTGTTGTTTTCCTCAATTTGTATACTGTGTCTCTTCCTGTCCTACTCTACGTATCATTATCCAAATAGCTACCTTTTAATGCTGTCAAGTCCTCTTGCTTTGCAAGTCTACATTTCTCCTGTCCTAGACCCCCTTCACCCAATTAATTTAATGCTCTCTTTATTGCCCTAAAAGAATCCATTCAGTGTTAGTCCAGGATCTTCTATGAGGAATTTGGGAACATTATTTTTATTCTGCTGAGCATTGTGTGGAAGGCCAGCACATAATACTTATGATTAATTTCACTTGTGTGGATGGTACTGAACTGTCTTCTTGAAACGTTGCACTACATGTGGTGTGGGTGCAACCAATTGAAGGGGAGTTTGCAAGCGGTGGCATTTGCTGCAATCTTCATCCAGAAGTCGTTGATCCATCTCAGTCTCCTCCAGTGGTTCTCCAGCACTAGAGATACCAGTCTTCATCCAATTCGATTCACTCCACATGATATCAAGAAACTGTTGGAAGAACTGGATGCTGCAAAGGATACGAGCCCTGACAACCTTTTGGCAATAGTACTGAAAACATGTGCTGCATAACTTGCTGTTCCCCTAGTCAAGGTCTTCAGTTCAATTTCCCAACCGTGCAGAAAATTGCCCAAGTATGTTCTGTACACAAAAAGCAGGACAAATCCAACCCAGCAAATTACTGCCCCATCAGTCTACTCTCGGTCATCAGTAAAGTGTTGGAAGGTATCATAACAGTGCTGAAAATGTGTTGCTGGAAAAGCGCAGCAGGTCAGGCAGCATCCAGGGAACAGGAGAATCGACGTTTCGGGCATAAGCCCTTCTGCAGGAAGAAGGACTTATGCCCGAAACGTCGATTCTCCTGTTCCCTGGATGCTGCCTGACCTGCTGCGCTTTTCCAGCAACACATTTTCAGCTCTGATCTCCAGCATCTGCAGACCTCACTTTCTCATCATAACAGTGCTATCAAGCAGCACCTGCTCAGTGACATCCAGTTTGGGTTTTGCCAGAGCTTTTCAGCTCCTGACCTTATTACAGCCTTGGTTCAAACATGGACAAACATGAATTCCAGAGATGAGTTGAGAGTGATAGCCCTTACATCAAAGCTGCATTTGACTGAGTATGATATCATGGAGCCCTAGCAAAACTTGAATCGGTGAATATCGGGGACAAACTCTCCAGTGGTTAGACTTGTCCGTGGCACAAAGGAAGATGGTTGTGGTTGTTGGATGTCAGTCATCTCCGCTGCAGGACATCTCTCCAGGAGTTCCTGAGAATAGTGTAATCGGCCTAACCATCTTGAGGTGCTTCATCAATGACCTTTCCTCCATCATCAGGTCAGAAGTGGGGATGTTCAATGATGATTGCACAATGTCCACACCATTCATAACTCCTCAGATTCTAAAGCATCTCTGAGCTGACAAGTGACAAGTTAACATTTGTGCCAAACAAATGCTAGGCAATGACCACCTCCAGTGAGAGACAATCTGATCATCACTCCTTGATATTCACTGTTGTCATCATCCCTGAATTCTTCAGTATCAACAGTTAACATTGACCAGAAACTCAACTAGACTCCCCACACAAACACAGTGACTACAAGAAATGGTTGGAAGAAATGGATGCTGCAAAGGATATGGGCACTGACAGCTTTCTGGTAATAATACTGAAGGTGTGCTCCACTACTCCAGGTTAGAGGCTAGGAATATTGCAGCAAATAACCTATCTCCTGAGTCCCCAAAGTCTCGCCATCATCTATAAGGCACACATCAGGAGTGTAATGGAATGCACTCCACTTGCCTGGATGAGTGCAGTCCAACAACACTCAAAAAGCTTGACACCATCCAGGACAAAGCAGCTCACTGTTTTGACACCACATCCACAAGCATCCAGTCCTTCCACCACCAATGCTTAGAAACAGCAGTGTGTACTGTCTGCAAAATGCATTGGAGGCATTTACTAAAGATCCTCTGACAGCACCTTCTAAATGCATGACCACTTCTATCCAAAAGGACAAGAGCAGCAGATATATGGGAAGACCACCATCTGCAGGTTCCCCTCTAAGTTACACATCATCCTGGCTTAGAAATATATCACTTTTTTCACTGTAGCCGGTAAAAATCCTGGAAGCATGTGGGCTGCTGCAGTTCAAGATGGGAGCTCATTATCACCTTCTCAAGGGCAACAATCGATGGGTAATAAATGCTGGCCTACCAGTGATGTCCAAGTCTCGCGAATGACTATTTAAAAAGGTAATTCCCAAGCACACATCCTATGTTCTACTAAATGATAGAGGCTACTGATTTGGATGATGCCATTTTCAGAACCCTTGGTGAGTTGCAGCTGTGGAGTTGTAGATCACACGCCCTGGTACCACTGTGCTGGTGGTAATAAATGAATAATGAAAGTAGTGAATGGGCTTCTTTATTTCTGGTGGTGTCAAATTTCTCGAATGTTGTTAGTGTTTTACTTTTTCAGACGAATAATGTTCTATCACACTCCAGATTTGTGACTTGTAAACCTGGACAGGCCTCGGCTATTCCTAGCAATAGACAATAGGTGCAGGAGTAGGCCATTCTGCCCTTCGAGCCTGCACCACCATTCAATATGATCATGGCTGATCATCCTTAATCAGTATCCTGTTCCTGCCTGATTTACTTATTGTCAAATTCCTAGCCTCTAAGCTGCTCTTGTAGCCATAGTATTTATGATTCCTCTAGTTCAGTTCTTCAGTTAATGGTACATCCCAGGATATTGATGGGGGAAATCATCACTGTCAAGTCAGATGGTTAGATTCTCCAGTTTTGAGAGATGGTCACTGCCTGGTACTTGAGGTACGAATGTTACTTGCCACTTATCAGCCTCGATATTGTTCAGGTCTTGTTGCAAAGGGACGCAAGCTGCTTTAGTATTTATAGAGTTGCAAATGGTGCTGAATGTTGTGCAGTCACCAATGAACATGTCCACTTTTGATATTTATGATGGGTTGATGAAATAGCTGAAGGTGGTTGAGCCTAGGCTACTACTCTGATGAATTTATGCACTGATGTCTTGGGACTGAATGACCACCAACAAGCAAGACCATTTTCTATTGTACTGTGTATAATTTCAGCCAGTGAAGATTTACTCCCCATTTCCTTTGACTTCAATTTTGCTGGACTCCTTAATTCTGCACTTGGTCAAATGATGCTGTGATGTCAAGTGCAGTTGTTCTCATCTCTTTGGAATTCAGTTCTTTTATACATGTTTTTATCAAGTCTGCAATGACATCTGGAGCAGAGTGGCCCTGGCTGAATTCAAACTGAGCATTGTGAACAGGTGGTTGCTGAGGAAGTGTTCACTTGATGATGATACCAGTGCAACTTGCATTGTTTTTCTGATGATTGCAAGAGGACTGATTTCTCCTGCTTTTTGTGGGTTAATCTTCATGGTCAATTTTGCATATTGTCCATTAAGTGCCAGTGCTAGAGCTGTACTAGAGCAGCTTGACTAGGGGCATAGTTCATGGCATCAATGTGGACTCCACCAGTTTCCTCATTTCCACTCCTGCCCACCTTATCCCAGTTCCAAACTTCCAACTTGGCACCGCCCTCATGACCTGTCCTACCTGTCCATCTTCCTTCCCACCAATCCGCTCCACCCTCCTCTCCAATCTATGATCATTACCCCCACCTCCATCTATTTATCGCACTCTCAGCTACCTTCTCCCCCACCCCCACCAGACCCATCCCACTCCCATTTAACTCACCGCCCCTCAGCTCAAAAAGCCTAATTCCTGATGAACGGCTCTTGCCTGTAACATTGAATCTCCTACTCCTCAGATGCTGCCTGACCTGCTCTGCTTTTCCAGCACCACACTCTCGACATAGTTCTGGAGCACAAGTCTTCAGTATTACTGATGAGATCTTGTCCGGGCAAATCCAGTGTCTTCTTTTTTACTTTATCACGTGGAATGAATTGTATGGCTTGAAGACTGGTATCATTAATGAGGACCTCAAGAGGAGCTGCAAAGACTAGAGATGCTGGAATTGTTTTCCTTGAAACAGAAAAAGTTAAAGAGACCTGTCACAGACATATTCAGAATTGTAAAGGGCTTTTTGTAATAATAGAATTAAGGAGAAAATCTATTCAATGGCAGAAGAGTCAGTTGAGATAATTGGCAAAATCAGATGACACCAGGAAGACAGTTATGCTCTCGAAAGTGTTGCTGGGAAGGGTGTTGGGACTTGATATTCTTTCAGAAGGGAGTTTGAATGGGTACTGAAGGAAAATTTGAAGGGCTATTGGGAAATGGGAAGGGAATGGAATAATTAGATATCTCTTTCAAAGAGCTGACAAAGGCAATAAGCTGAATGGCCTCTTTCTGTGTTGTATCTTAAAGTGTTTATTAGAAATTATATACAGGGAGTTCTTGATTCATCCATGTTAGACTTACGAATGCTTGAACTTAAGAATGTGATCCCATATAGGGCTGTGTTAATACTAAAGATCTGACTTACAGTTTCCTTTAACTTGCGAATCGTTATTTTACATTGACTTGCATTGTGTCCCATCTTGCATATGAAATCGACTTGCAAACAGACTTGAGAATGGGACTCATTTGCAACCTGGAGACTGCCTGTAATGTTAACATCTTAACTTGTAAGTTTCCATCATAGTGTATAGGTGAGCATTCATCTGTTTGGAAAGGTAGAAAATAATTGGCAAGGTTAAAAACCAACAATTAGCTCTGTCAGAGAATTACCCGATGGTAACCATTATTATGATGCTAAAAAAGTTGGCACAGATCATGTCACAGTTGTGAAAGAAATCAAACTTCTTTTTAGCTTCCAGTGGGCTCCCGATGGCAAGTCTCTTCACTGCGGGAGATTTATAATGTGAAGCAGAAGGAAAATCAGAGTGCACCTGGCTGGGAATTGAGTTCCCCTCCACATCGTCAGTCTCCCCCACAGGTAAGACAGTTCTCGGTATCAGCAGCAGTTCGCACTTGTGCCGTCATCATAGCAACACATCCCTAAATGCTTTACAGAAGTACAGAGGGAAGTTAGTGGTGTGCTGATTGATTTAGCAGGCATGAGTTAAGAGAATTGATATAACCAGAGAATTAGATTCTATACTTTTTTGAATGTAGTCGCATGATTAGTTTAGAAACAGAATTTCAGAAAGCAAGGTCAGTATTATTAAAACTGCTTAAGCAGAGCTGGGTGTACAGTAGGTCAAAAATAAGAGTGAAAGATGAGGGATTGGATGTGGGCTAGGGAAGGGAGATTTTTAAATAGGGACAAGTCTTCTAAAGTCTACAAAAAAATCTGGAAGATGGCAAGGGGAGGTGAGGACTTTTGGATATGTCATCAATGACTAAGCTTTCCAAGTGGCTTGAATGTCAATAGAGTGAAATTTGCAACAGTGGGATAGAATTTGAGAAGTTGAACCTGATGGCATTAGAAGTGTGAATGGATAAAAGGTTTACCCATTGGTGAGCATGAATGAAATGAAAAAAAGTGATCCAAGTTGACATTAGAACCACAAATATTTATCATCTTTAAATGGCTTTGATTGTTTAAAATCAAGCAACTTTCCAATCTGGTATTTATATGTTAAGACAATTGAAAGTTTTAAATTTCATTTAAATTACTCATCATTAATTGTTAAACATGGATTTAAAGCAATGCTGGAACATGTTAATTTAAACTTAGTGGATTCTCCATCTTGTTTTAGAACTCTGAATATAATATAGTAAATGTCCGAACTTTAACATTTAACCTGTACTGAGTGAGTTGATTATTTGGCCTCTTTAGCTTTGCAGTGGCTGAAAACATTCCTGGCTGAGAATGGGCATAACTCGGCTGGTTTTGCACATCTGATCAAATGCTGTTATGAAATGACCTAGTTATGATACTACACTGTTATCCATAGGTGAGATCTTGCTGCTCCTCATTAAATGAAGGATGGCCCACTCATTGTAGTTTTCCAATCTCACAGAATTTATACAATGCAGAAGGAGGCCAGTCTGCCCGTTGTCTGCTGTCCAAATGAGCATTTCAATTTGCCATCCTGCTGCCTGTTCTCACCCCATCAAAAGACCCTGTGCAATTTTCCTTTAAAGTGGCAGTCTGTTTCCTTTTTAGAATGTTTCAATTGAATTTGCATCCACTATACTCCAGAGCATTGCGTTCCAGACCTTAACCATTCAGTGTCTGATGAAGTTTTTGTTCCTTTTGCCAATTTAGCTGGTTTATTTTTTTGCTCATCAAGATGGGGAATATTGTTGCCGAGAATTTGAATATTTTCTGTTTGATGTACATCGAATGTAGCTGATTATCAGTGCTATGCGGCCTGTTACAGAGATAAGTTACCTATCTTAACTCCTACCCAAAAATCAGAAATGCACTCCAGTGTGATAGTTATCCATTCTTAACACCAACTGCTATTTACCTCTGAGTGAGGTAACCAGTTAGAGCACTTTAATGCTTGTAAACCAAGGTGAATGTATTTGGAATAGTTAAAATGTATTTCAAATGTGATCTGTACTTTGTTTTAATTGCTAGACATCTGGATAGGATTTGAGCCTAGGACCTTAGGGAAAGTCCAGCGCCTAGGCCACGTGTCACCCAATTTCCCCTGAGGCATTTTATTTCCCACAAAATGGCTCATTGATTGCACTGCACAATTTGGGTACTGTTCTTTCTATTGCATGAATTTGTGCATCATTTCCACTTTCTTTTTCCTCCTTCCAAGCCTGGGTATTCTTAGGCCAATTTGTGCCCTCTGGTGCTGGCTAACATGGCTCAGGATCAGCATTTGAGATCTTTGTATACTGCACTTTATCTTTGTTTATATTAAGGCTATCCTCGTTATCTACTTGTTTCTGTGCGATGGTACTTCACCTTACATAAATCTACTAAATTGTGAAAATCTACAACCCATGCGATGTTCTGAAAGTTCCAACTTGTGCTGTTAAACAGTTAGCAAATTGGCTTTCTGGGGTGACTGATTTGCCATCTATTTGAATAATCTGTTGAGATGCTATTAATGCAAGATACTGGTGTAGTTGCAGTACATAAAATACCATTGAATATTGCATCAACTATTCAACTTTACCCACCACTCCATGTGGTAGCCAGTTCCACGTTATTGTTTCTCCTAGTTAAATAGCTGTTGCTAATAGATGTACAAAAACAGCCCTCCTAATGTATCAACATGTCAGAGCCACATTGCATGGATTTTTTTTGTAAAATATATTGTTCTATCCTTTTAACAATAATGGTTGAAGCCTGCTTTTTAGAATTGTATGTTTATGAAATGAGATTTAATTTCTGAAATCAAAAATCTTTAAATTCTTTTCTCCACATATTAAGGTTTTAACACTTGATCCTACTCTTCATATGAAGCCACCTGCTGCATTTTCTCCACAATATGACTTCTCTACTCCAGTAGCAGTTTCAGAATCTGATACTCGGTCTTCAGTCAGCCCAGACTCCATAATGAATATAACTGTACAAAACTATTCTGATCATAATTCAGAATTACATGTAGATACTTTGCTAGGATCAGAATTGACCAGTACTTCCAGATGTTCCCAGCAGTTAAAGAGCTGGAATCTCCATCCTGCCTCTCGGGCTTTCTCTGCTGTCAACAGTCCACATTCTAAAAATTTACAGCCAACAAGGAATGCAGGCTCATTGCATGGTCAAGTAGAGGGTTGCAGTTCTACACTGGCACAACTACCTGTCCCTTCTCTTGGCCCATCGGGGATCAAAAACAGTGTAAGTGGCTCAGAGGATCACCGCGTATCTGCATCATCTCTTGAAGATCCTATCGTATTATCTATGTAAGTAACACTTTATTTTACCAAAATGCTTCACATTTTAAGAAATTTCATTTTGATTTGTGGAAAATCTGTTCAGACCTCTCAACTGTTCTCAGACAACTTCTAATGTTTAAACGCATTTTGGTGTGTTTTACCATGATGACAGCTATTTTCTGTTGTTGCTGAATTTGACTTTCATCATGGAATACTGTACGCATACATAATTTGAAATTTTCCATGTGATATTTGCATAAGCAGATAATGGTTCAAATGCTAAATAAAATATTGTACATTAATTCCAATTACACCGTGTTGAAATGTTATTTCTAGAGCTCGCCTAAATCTACGTGAGAAGCATGCACGTCATGTGGCTGACATTAGGGCATACTATGAGGCAGAAATAAACAGCCTTAGGGAAAAGTTGGCAAGCTTAAATGGATCTTCTACAATATTTGAAGCAGAGAAACATAACGAGGATCTTTTAAAAAGGTGATTTTTGGTTTCAATAAAACACGTATTTGACCTAACCATTTATATTTAGTTTCCTTTACCTCACCCTCAGTTCTTCTGTTTAAGTTTTCATTTAAGTGCATAACCAAATGTATATTTTTGTAACAAAACCAGAAGTTGCTGGAGGAGCTCAGCAGATCTGGAAGTTTCTATGTAGGGAAAGCAGATTTAATGTTTCAAGTCCAATGATTCTTCAGAACTTCTTTTGTGATGACAAAAACAATTAAAAAGTTGAGATCATTGCTTATTTTTTGTTTCAATTTTCTCCTACTTTTCATCAAAATGCTAAATAATGCTTATATGTTATATGGGCATTGTCAGTCTCATATAACCATAATGTTTAGTTCAGCTATGGGAACAGGATAAGGAGCTATCTGGAGTAAAAATAATTACTGGAGGAGGGCCAACTTCATTATGATGAGAATAGATCTTGCCCAGGTAATTGGAATAGAAGATTGTTAGGCAAACCTGTAACAGGACAATAGACTGAATTTAAAGAGGAAATGATTTGGATCCATTTGAAAAATTCCTGCAAATGTCAATGGGAATACAAACAAAGCCAGAGCTTCCTTAATGATAAGAAATAGAGAGTGTAGTAAAACAAAGGTGCATATCATAGATGTTGGGTTAATAACATAAGTGAGAAGCAGGTTGACTATAGAAGATTCTGAGGTGAAATGAAAAAATAGATGAGAAGAACAGAGTATGAGAAGAGAATGGTAGCTAACGAAAGGGAATCTCAAGATCTATTGGCGTATTAATATTAAAAGTAAAGTAAAAGATGGGATGAGGCCAATTACAAACCGAAAAGGGGATTTATTCAAGAACTTGAGATCATGGCTGAGGTTTCAGTTAGGCAGTTTTGAGAAGATGCAGCCCATATCTTAGTCAAGAGAATGTGGTTGAGACATTGGGTGGTCTAAAAATTGATCGAGATGTATTGGATATGCAGGCTTTGCTTCAAGCAGATACATTACCGGGGTCTTGGGTGTATCAAAACGACTGAAGAAAGTAAGGGTGGAAATTGTGGAGGCCATGGTCATAAACTTCCATTCTTACTTAGATACTAGGGTGGTACGAGAAGATTGAAAAATTGCAAGTGTTAAATCTTTATTCAAAACGGGATGTAATGATCCCCCAGCAAATGCAGGGCAGCTGCTTAACCTTGGTGGTGGGAAGGTTTTTAGAAATGATAATCCAGAACAAAATTAAATCACTTGGACAAATGTGGATCAGTTAAGGAAAGTTGGGGTTGCATTGTTAAGGGTAACTTTAGTTTTAATAACTTGTTGGAATCTTTGATGAACTAACAAGGAGGGTTGATATTGTATACACAGACTTCCAAAAAAGTATTTGATAAAGTCCCACATAACAAGCTTGTCAGCAAAGTGGAAGCTTCATGGAATAAAAGAAATGGTTGCAGTTTGGATGTAAAGTTCCTGAATGACAGGATACATAGTAGAGGCAAGTGGTTTATGAGCTGGATGAAGGTCAATTTGCCCTTGTTTAGTGCCAGGGCCATTTGTTTTCTTAATCTATTTTAATTATATAGTGAGGTGGTGGCAAAGTGATAATGTCACTAGTCGAATGTCACTAGTTGAATTTATGTCCCCAGCTATTGTGCTGGGGACATAAATTCAAATCCCATCCTGGCAAATGGTGAAACTTGAATTCAATAAAAATCTGAAATTAAAAATCTCTAGTCTAATGGTAAACATGTTACCATTGTTGATTGTCATAAAAATAAATGTGGATCTCTAATGGCCTTTAGGAAAGAAAATCTGTTACACTTACCTGGACTGTCTGTATATTTGACTCATAGATCTGTGGCAGTGTGATTGATGGTTGACTCTTAACTGTCCTCTGAAATGTCTTTGCAGGCCGCTGAGTTCATGTGCAGTTAGGGATGGTAATAAATGCTAGCCCAGCCAGTGACTGCAATATTCTATGAATTACTTTTTTTCAAAAAAGCTTAGATTTCCAGGATACAATTTTCCAATTGGTAGATGACACAAAACAGAGGTATTGTGAACATAGGCTGATGGAATGGGCAGACATGTTGCAATTGTACCGTGTAAGTTGAATTGAGAAAGTATGAAGTCATTCATTTTGATATGAAAAAAGAGATTTGATAGGGAAAAAAGGAGAGAGGCAATACAAAAGGATGCAATTCTGTAGGGTTGCATGAACAGAGGGACTTGGTATAGGTGCACTGATGGTTCAAAATGGCTGGGTTGGATGAGAAAGTAGTTAATAAGGCATATAGGATCCTGGGCTTTATAATGTCACAAAGCTATTCCTTTTCTCAAGGATACTGTGTCCTTGATTTTTTTCAGAGAGGTCATAAAAGACTTTG
The DNA here is from genome assembly GCF_004010195.1 of Chiloscyllium plagiosum. Classification (NCBI taxonomy): domain Eukaryota; kingdom Metazoa; phylum Chordata; class Chondrichthyes; order Orectolobiformes; family Hemiscylliidae; genus Chiloscyllium; species Chiloscyllium plagiosum. Next base: position 121,084,261 of record NC_057715.1, on the reverse strand, counting down.
GGCTCTGAAACAGCTGGGTTTTGTACAGAGGTGAAAGGATTTTAAGAGGCCTTTTGTTTAGATATAAACAGATGAGACTTCAGACCAAAGTGGTCATGTTTTAGAAGTGACCTATATAATGAAAGGGGAGCGGTCAGCTCTCTAGCTGAGCAGTTAAGTCCAGAACTAGTTAAGGAGTTCAGCAATGGGCTGTGTGAAAACAGGTTGCGAAACTCTCTCTCCTTCTGCCCTTCTAACTTTGACCTGTAAGACTTTGTTCAATTTTTATTGTTTTTTTTTAAGGGAGTTTGCTTATTGGGACTGTTGTGCACATTAAAACAGCATAATTAAGTCTGTTTTGGATAGACTGGGTTCTGTAGATATTCTTTATTCCGTTCTTTGTGTTTCATTTCATTAATTTTCTGAATAAATGTTTGTCTGTTTAAAACCTGGTAGTCAACCCAGCTAACTTACTCCAGGTAATTGTCTTGGTAAGTGTACAGTGAAGAATTGCACAGTTATTAGATTAGATTACTTATGCCCCATATCCCTCCAAACCCTTCCAATTTGTGTTATATTCTTCTGTTTATTGTTATGGTCTAGTCTGCCTGCTTATGAATATTTTGAGTGGTCTGGCTGAGTCCATAACAATAAATAGAAGAATAGAACACAAATTGGAAGGGTTTGGAGGGATATGGGGTGTGTGCTGGCAGGTGGGTCTAGATTGGGTTGCGATACCTGGTCGGCATGGACTGGTTGGACCAAAGGGTCTGTTTCCATGCTGTACATCTCTATGACTCTGTTTTGTGAACCTTTATGAAACATTAATTTGGCCTCAAAATGTTGTGTCCTATTCAGCATACGTTCTTGAGGAACGTTGTGAAATTGTTGGAGAGGGTGTGGAAAAAAGTTGTCTGTGAGGATCCAAGAATGAGTAACTTCAATTACATTGGTAGGTTGAAGAAGTTGGCTTGTCCTTCTGGAAGAGAATATTGAAAGATGCTCAAAAACATGAGGGCTTTTGACTTAGAGGGAAACTGTTGTCCATGGAAAACTGGTTGAGAGCCAGTGGATGCAGATTTAAAATGACCAGCAAAAGAATCAAGTCAACGAGAAAAATTGTTATGCAGCATATGGTTAGGATCTGGAATATACTGCTTGAACTTTGTGGTGATAGACACAATCATGGATTTCAAAAAGATTTGGATAATTATCTAAAGAGAAAATTTACAAGCCTAAGGTGAAAAGCTGAATTATTTTGCATAAAGTCTGCTTAGATACAATAGGACCATTGGCCTTCTGTATTATAACTATTCTAAGATTATATGATTGTTAATAGCTTAGTGTAAGTCTTCACACTATTGCTAATGCTTATTTTAAATTTTCAGGTGTGAACAACTGGAAAGAGCTTTAACTGAAGCTGGTAATCGTATTCAAGATCTGGAGAACAAGAACTACTTAATGGAAATGGAGTTAGTGAGTAGCAGTCCTTGAATAATGGAAGGAAAGTTTATGTATAAATTGGTGTCAGTATTGTAGTCAGAAATTTTAAGGAGGCTGACCTTGGTCTTAAGTGAAGACCATGCAATTAGTTAGGTAGTTCTGTAGCACATGGTTAGAAGTTGGATAGTAGGTAAAGCACTTATAGCATCTATACAAAATACAACAATATCTTACTATTCAAAATTAATCTTGTTATTTTGGGTTAGACTGATTGGCCAGCACGTTACGATGCAGTTAGTGCCACGGCCAATGCATTACAACAGCGTCTTGACGAAATGCGAAAAGACAACAAGGAGAAGGATAACATGGTCAACAAACTCAATAGCAGGCTGAAAGATCTAGAAGACGCCTTTGAAAAAGCTTACAAACATTCTGATAATAAAGATGCCAGAATGAAACAAGAGCACAAAATATTACAGAATGTAAGTTCTGAATTTTCTTAAATGAAATTGGCTTGAAAGAATAATAAAACCAATATTTGTATTCATGGTTTTTTTTTCTCTGTAGGAATGCTCATTCTTTCATTAACAAACTTTGTAAATACAGTGTTTACATTTTGGTTCAGATGTAAAAGCTAATCTCCCCTTTTCCATTCGCAGCTACTTGTAGAATATGAGTCACTGGGAAAAGAACACGAACGAGTAAAGGTAATTTCACATTCACTTGCAGAGTTAGGAGGCTGCTATAAAAGTTATTATTTATTGCTATGAACCCAAGTGATTATCCTGACATGGAACATATAAAGATTTGTGCTGTTGATATTTTCTTTCTTTTTAACAGGAAACTTTGAGTACAACAGAAGATAAACTAGTAGATGCAAATTCTCAAATCTCTGAGTTGAAAAGGTTAGACAATTGGAACTTGGATTTTGTTACATAATGCTGTAAAGCTTCTTGGGAAATTTAATATGGGCTTTCCTTCAATATAGTTTTGACGGTTAGCAGATATATTTAGCTGCAGTAATATTTGGAAATTTATGTTCAAGTAAGGTCAGACCACTGAATTCATCATCATCCCAGTTGTCCCTTGGTGTGCTGCCAAAGTGCATTCTGATGTGGACATTAGGAGACTACTAAAGGTTGTAAACTGGTTAATTTAGTAGGTAAACATATGGCAAATGGAATGTAATGTAGTAAAATGTGAATTGTTAATTTGGGCAGTAAAATCTTTAAAGAAGTGTTTTATCTAATTGGTGAGATGAGCAGAGGGATCTGGGTGACATGGTGCATTATTACAAAAGTTTTTAGTATGCATATAAAGCAAGTAATCAAGAAAAATTAAAAGAATTTTGGCCAATCTTGTGAAGCAAATTGAATACAGAAATAAGGGAGGTTATGCTTTACAGCATTTCCAATTTCCTATTTTTTTCCAACATTTTGTTTTACTTAATATTGTTAAACAATTGGTTGTGATTCAGGAGAGAGTGCAAAGATTGAGCACTTCCCACTTGGGAGGGCAACATAGGCACTTTTCCCTGTATCTTTGCAGTAGCTTCTAATGATCAATCTGTCTTTTAAGAGTCCTGTTTATTTCAGAATGTAATTTTTTAGATAAAAACAGAAAATACTGGAAAAACCCAGGTGACTTGCCAGCATCTAAGAAGAAAGGAAGATATAGTGTTTTGGGTCTGTGAATTTTAATCAGAACTGATTCAGTGTTTGAGGCTGTGTTTTGATATTTAATATTCATATGAGCTACATTTGAGTTAGTAATTTTATCTTACTAAGTAGTCTGAGATCGTTGGTGGGCAGATTGTTGAAAGAAATCCTGAGGGACAGGATTTACATATATTTGGAAAGGCAAGGACTGATGAGGGATAGTCAGCATGGCTTTGTGGGTCGGAAATAATTTCTCACAAACTTATTTGAAGAAGTAACAAAGAGGATTGATGGGGGCAGAGCGATAGACACGATCTACATGGACTTCAGTAAGGCATTCGACAAGATTCCTCATGGGACACTACTTAGCAAGGTTAGATCTCATGGAATACAGGGAGAACCAGCCATTTGGATATAGAACTGGCTCGAGGGTAGAAGACAGAGCATGGTGATGGAGGGTTGCTTTTCATACTGGAGGCCTGTGATCAGTGGTGTGCCACAAGGATTGGTGTTGGGTCCACTGCTTTTTCTTATTTATATACATGATTTGGATGTGAACATAGGCGGTATAGTTAGTAAGTTTGCAGATGACAGCAGAGAGCGGCGCGAGCTGGGTGGAAGTGAAATTGGAGCGCAGAGCTAGTCGGGAAGGTAAGTGATTGATATTTGAGTGGGTGTGTTCTAGACCCCAGGCCCTACAGAGTAGGGCCTGCCTCCCATCCTCCTCCTCTAACCTAACTTTAAAGTCCACAGGTAAGCTACTCAGTGTTCTTGTTTTGGAGATGAAGTGTAGAGTAATGGCAGCGCAGGCAGTGAAATGTTCCTCCTGCAGGATGTTTGAGGTAGGGGTGACCACCGATACTCCTGCCGACTTCATCTGCAGGAAATGCAGTCAGATCCTGCTCCTCACAGAACGAGTTAGGGAACTGGAACTGGAGTTGGATGAACTGAGGATTATTCGAGAGGCTGAGAAGGTGATAGATAGAAGCTACAGGGACATAGCTACGCCAGAGAACAAAGGTAGCTGGGTAACAGTTAGAGGTGAGAAGGGGAGGAAGCAGGCAGTGCAGGGATCCCCTGTGGTCATTCCCCTAAACAATAAGTATACCGCTTTGGATACTGGTGGGGGGGACAGCCTAGCAGGGGTAAGCTCAGTGACCGGGTCTCTGGCACGAGGTCCGGCTCTGAGGCTCAGAAGGGAAAGGGGGAGAGGAGGAGAGCACTAGTTATAGGAG